>NW_019525131.1:195743-212866 GCF_002814215.2 Seriola lalandi dorsalis | reverse complement strand
ATCTGCATTCTTTGGTTCTCAAAGTGAGATGTGTTGGATACAAGTGTAACAACACCATCTTGACAAAATGATCATGATTGTATTGATCACCTTCCTCCAGTATTTCTTTATTTTGTCACACTCCCAAATACAATCCATGAATGTTCCTTGAACCTCATTAAATTTAAAGCATATGTCAGATATATTACTATTTCATTTATTCAGTTTGACTGACTTTTCTGGTTGATGTGGACTTAGATAACCCCTGTACTCCACATCAACCAATTATATTGAAGTAGCTCTAAGTTAGTGTTGGCTGTTTTTGTGTCTGAGCCTCCTTACAGGCTATGTTCAAGTTATTCCTTGAAATGTCCTCCATGCATTACGTTTGGATGTTGAGGATTCATTTGAACCAGATGCAAGCCAGTTGTATATTAATGAGATCAAACCATTACCAATGCAGTTCTTGGTAGATATTTAAAGAAATGTTTTCTTGGAATGTTATATGTTAGAGAGATGTCCTCAAACGTCATTAGAACCTCTTCTCTGTAAAGGTCAGATACTTTACTTCCTGTCGTTGTCCATAGCTGGAATCCAGGGGAATTTGTTTTTTTTAATCACATTTATATTTAAAGCAAAAAACCTGGGCAGCAGTGTGAACACATGAATATCAACCACTCCCAGATCCTCTGGTTCAGTCACTGTGAACCTCCCAACATGAGACACACATCTGTGGTGTAAAAACCTTCACTCAGTCCATCAGATACGATGCAGTGTTATACTGTGAGTATATAAAATACTATTCATTTCCTTTGCTTGAATGATTTTGCTCCTTGACCAGATCTCACAGTCTGATCACATGATGAATCAGAGTGAATGGATGAACTGGTTCAGCAGCTGCTTCAGTGTCACTCTGCTGACATGTCCCCGGTTGGGCTGCATTCCACACGCTTCTTCTTCATGTTGCTGCACATGTACTGTATGCAAAAAAGGGTGTGGATCTGTCAGGTATGCGCTGAGTGGATCTTTGTATCGTTTCAGGGTCAGTGTGGAGATGTTTTCACCAAACATGGTCTAGAATATACAAAATAAATTAACTAGTAAATACATATAAGAAACAGATACAAGCTTCTCAGTCAATATCAATATAAGAGCCTCTATCTATAAACAGGCTCTCTGGTGATTTTACACTGAGCAAAGACCCATGGGATGTCATCTATAAAACTGTATTCCTGTAGCTTGATTCATACCCACTATAATAACAGCAAGTGCACATTTTAATATATTTGATATTTAAGATAATAAACACCGATCAGGAGTCAAAGGGATTATTAAACCAAGACCTCCACACATTCCCATCCAGTGTCTGTCTGTGCTTCCAGCATGATGATGATCCTTCATCAGTTTATTCTGTGACAACATCTATGTCATATCTTTATTAATTGATAATAATGAAATATTATGTTCTGCTAAGTTGTTCAGCTGGTTTATGTGACTTCTGAGATCTTGTCTGACCGTTGATGACCAGGTCTACATGAGTTAATTATTATAGTCAGAAGACGTGACTTCCTGTGTTCATAGGTTAGTGTTCTGAAGTGTTCCTCATCAATATACTGTACACATGTCAATATGATCAGAGCTGTAGCTTACACACACACACACACACACACACACACACACACACCCTGCTCTCTGTATTCAACAGAGCTGGATAGACAACTCTACGCATCAAAGAGTGTGTGTCAATGGAGGAGCTGTGTACAGGTAAAAGCATGTCCTACAGAGCGCACACACACACACACACACACACACACACACACACACGTCAGACACCTGAGGTGAAAAGTGTTGAAACACGGTGTGAAGATTTGTCAGAAAGGAGTGGCTGAGACACACAGTCTGTAGCTTCACACGCTCAATAACCTGTTAACACCTGCTTGTAATCACTCAGGACATGATGTGGAGCATAAGAAACCTTGTATTTCTTCATCAGTCTAATGGCGTCCTGACCACATGATCCAATATGTATTTTACTTCTGTTTTTGATATATTATATTACACAACTCAGAGTTCACAGTTAATGTGTGTACTACAGCTGCAGTTCTGACCCACATGTCTCTGTCTCCTGTGTTCAAACTCTGCAGCTCAGCGTAACAGTTACCATGTTTTTTCTTTTCCACTTACTCACCTGTTTTCATTTGTAATAATCACCTGGCTTCCTCCCACTCACACATCTGAACCCAGCTCCCTCATCACATGACCATCACACATTAGAGTTCATTAGAGTAATAATCCAAATAGCCTTTACCGGTCTAAGTGGGTTCAGTATCCACCACTGAAGGGAGGGATACTAGTCTTGCCACAGGTCTGATGTACAGCTTCCTTTTGATGTTGACCATTACTGCCTCTTCACTAGAAATGAGACGGGTTACCTCACCAATGGGCCACAGTCCTCTAGGCAACTGTGGATCCATCACCATAACTACCTCTGACTGTTAAACATGCGGTGTCTTTTTGCCTGTTCTGGCAGGCTTGAAGGCTGGGTAAGTAGTTTTTGATGAATCGTGTCCAGAAGTGGTCCACTAAGCTGTCTCCAACGTCTTCATCCAATAAGATCTTGGTCGGCATACACTGCCTGGGGAAGGGAAGCATCCCTCCGCCCCATGAAGAACTGGTATGGGATCACAGGGTCAGGATCGGCCAGATCTGATGACACATATCCAAGGGGTTTTGAGTTGAGAATGCCTTCAGTTTTTATCAGAACAGTGTTAAGCACCTCCTCCGTAACCATTTGTGCCCCCAGTGTTACTCGTAGTGCTGTTTTAATAGATCTCACCTCCCGCATTCCTCCAAAGTGGGGAACATGTGGAGAATTAAACCTGAACGGAATTTTCTCTTTTTCTAACAGCTCCTTTAGTGCTGGATTCAGAGCTGCACACACATCACTGAGTTCCTTAGCTCCTCCTATAAAGTTTGTCACACAGTCTGATAAGAGTTCAAATGGCTGACCGCTGCGTGCTGTGAAACAGCATAAGGCCAAAAGGAGGCTGTTGGTGTCCAGACTTGTCAGGGTTTCTATGTGGATACAGTGAGTTGTCTTTTGTCAGTCTTACAACCCACTTCTATTTGTAGTGGGCCAAAACAATTAGTTAGGTTGACTTGCCCCCTTGCCCCCTTGCAGAGTTAGACCAACTCTGCAAGGGGGCAAGTCAACCATTTTGGGGATCATTGGTTTACCTCTCCACTTTCTACATTCTGTACAGGTCCACTGTTGATGCTTAATGGCTTGCCGGCCTCCAGCTTCCTTAATAACCACCTCCACTTTTATCAGTTATTGGTGTTACTTCCACCCTTGAAGCCAGTTTCCTGACATGATCAATGATCAATGATAAATGATCAAAAGCTGCATAAAGCGTGTTGATATCTTTTTTGGTTTTCATCACTCAACACATAAACGAACTGAAGTGAACAACAGCTGGACCAATCTTCACAAAAGCAGCATGGATTCACAGAGGTTACTGAAATATACCCTGAATATTTCATTCAAATCTACCACTGGGGGGGTGCTACAAATATAATAAAAATGGGTGTGGCTTAACATACACCAGACTATAAATGAAAATAATATTTGTCCAATCGTTACAAAATGTGCACAATGTTGCCCCGAGTGTGTAAAACTGTTTTGAAATTGCTCAATAGGGGGCGTCGCCAGCTCCAAACACGTGCATGAGCCTGGTGCAAATAGAGACGGACGGACAACCCGAAAACATAGTAAGTGGTTAGAAACACAAACCCATAAAAAGACCAACAAATGTGGGCTAGATCTTTATTTAGATTTAAGTTTATTTGTCATTTTCTTTATGCATCAGCAAACAAAAAAAAGAAAACAAAATGGCTTCTCTCCCAGGAGACAGCAGAGAGGATAAAAAGAGTCTTAGTGCTTCCTGACTTCACTTCGTCTCAGACCAAAATCAGTCACAGAGAGACGCCTCAGTACCGTTTAGTTTCATTACAAACAGCTGCTCCCTGTAGCTTTTATCAAACAGGGTGAAATGAATCCACATTTAGTGCTGTAGTGAATAAACAATTCAACAGAGACTCAGTGGTGAGTTGCTGCAAACAGTGCAGCTCTGTGGCTCAGAGGTCAGAGGTCAGTGTAGGAGAGACACCACAGTGTTGCTTTGAGTCTGAACATGAGAATAAAGACAGGAAACAGAGAGAACATCACTCATCATTTAATCATCTGGACAGATCTAACCTTGGATATCAGTCAGTATGTTTACATTTTACTTGAATATAAATGTATTGAAATTGCTGTGCCGTCACATAATACTTAGATAAAGCTGGATGAACATGATCTTGTAAAGATGTTAATGATTCACTGACCAATTGATCCCTCAATGAATTTCATCAGACATTGTGGTGATATTGAAAAAAGATGAAGTGGTGTCTTCAGTGTGGACTTGTCACCACTTGGCTGCACTGAGTAGCAGAGATCAGAGGTCTGAGATGGGAACAGAAACTATAGCTGTGTGGTGTTATTTACCTTGACAAGTTTCGATACAACGGTAATGTAGTTCACACCTGGTGCACCTCTTCATCTTACCACTTCACTGTGACTGCTGCCACTTCTGCCACACCTCCCCTGAAGTTCTACCCCTCAGCAGGGACCGTGTGGACCTGCTCATGTCCTTACACGAGGGTCGGCCTGAGAGCCCGGCAGGTTCAGTCTCATTAACTGTGTCCCCCGCGCAAGAGCACAAACAGCACAGTGCAGGTTCAGCATCGTTTATTTAGACTTGATATATTTTTAGATGAATATCACCTGATTAACATGTTTAAATAAACTCACTCACTGCTGCCACAGTTGAAGTAGACCTTGTCCTGGGAGAGCTGCAAACTAATGCTGGCACAAAGTGAACAAACACTTTCTCCTGGTACTTTGGACGGGTTCTATAAATAAGTTTACACTGGTACATGACAGGAAATAGTCATATAGCTGCATGTTAAGTCTGATACTAGCAGAGGCCAGCACCTTTTCCCGCCTACACTGATTTTATGCTGGCAGCCATATGAATGTATTTGCTCATGTACCAGAATCGAACGTGAACTCAGGGCCTCTGGATATTCCTCCTGGTTATTGCTTCCTGCGGATGTTACTCCTGAGGTCTGTACTACGAAGCAGGATCTGAGGTTATCGAGGTAACTTCAGGTTTAACTCTGGGTTTTCAGTCCTACAACGGTGGTTAACTTCTTACCGGGTTAAATCACCATGGTAACTGATTCTGAACTCCTAACCTCCTTCAGAGGATCGGATCAAAACCTGTCAACAGCCAAACTACTGACCAATCAAATCACTGGAAAAACTGAGTCATCATTCCTACAGGATCCTGACAGGGACAAAAGAGTTTACAATAAAGTGATCAGTAATAAAGATCAGTACATATTTGTATAGATCAGTGGATGTGTTGCTGTTTCCATGTGTCACTCTGGTTTTAAAACAGAGCCTCTAACAAACAGAGGAGAGTTTATCACTAAATAACTACATAATAACTATTGTAGCTTCATTTGACCTGAACACAGACTCTTTAATGGACAGGATTCCTGACAGTGATGAAGCTTTTACTCTCTTCTTCATCACTGCAGCTCAGAACAACATGAGGAGGAATCAAAACCAAACCAACAATGATCCACACACTGTTCACTGTTTCCATGGTTCTAAATGAAGATTTCAGTCAGACTGACTCTTTTCTTTCTCTCCTCTCTGCAGCAGAAACAGTCTGACATGAACTTTAACTGCTTGATCTGCTTCACATGTTCATAACAGTTTGTTCATCATCAGACAAAAGAGGGAAAAACTCTTTAATACTATTAATACTTTATACATGGTTCTGATGATGTTACTTATAATTAACAACTCTATCTCTTTCACATGAACCAGCTCGTACCTGGACAGGTGAACTCTTACTGAGCCAGTTGATAACCAGCTTTGTAGTACAGGATATCCACAATGGTCCATGTTAGGTTCAGTTAACCCAGATAACCATTAGTTATCTTGGATATGTTGAACTTGCTTCATAGTACAGGCCTCTGGTTCCGGTTTCTGTGGATGTTACTCCTGGTTCCTGCTGCCTACATTTAGATTTATCTACTTTATAATTTCTGGTATGTTACTGTTACGACCCCAGTGGTGTTGTCTGGTGCTCTCTCTGTCCCTCAAGGTATCGCTCCTCCTCCAAATGGGGGAGGTGGGCTGGATGTAGCTGCATCCACTTGCTAATTAGTGGGAGATGTCCTAGTGGAGAGTGGGAGCTGAGTCGAGGCCAGTGGCCCAGGGTGTGACAGTGATATCGCTGGGTGTCTTGCAGTAAAGGAGGGTGCTTGTTGTCCTGATTACCTGTGTCTTCTTTTGTTCTTTGATTCCTTAAGTGTTGTAAATATCCTGGTTGTTCATTGTTTCTCAGTTATTTGCAACGAGCGCTTGTAGTGACCTTTTTCAGTGATTTAGCTGTGTTTGAGTTTAATAATAAAAGTCATTGGTTTTTCCCTCACACATTGTTCTACTTCCTGATCTTTTATTTTTACATTTGTTACTTCCCCTCATTCCCTGGTCCCATGGGGGAACATAGGTTATTTTTTATTTCTTCTACTGTCATGATACAACATACATTCAAGTTGGTAGAGTTTTATTTATTTACTGTAAAACATCAACACAATGATCTTAGTTAAATAAAAATACTTGTTGATTTCATAAGTTCTCAGCTCTAAGTCGCCTGCAGCTTCATGTTCTGGGAAGATTATGATTCATTCCGTTTTACTTTCACTCAATACCAGCACATCATGTTAGTGTGCCCCTCAGTCTGTGGCCTGAAAGGTGCACAGCACCCCTCGATAGATCTAGAGGTCCAGACCCAGGTACCTTGAGGGGAAAAACCACTTCAACATCCTGGTCCACCAGGATCCTCCAGGAAGAGCAACAAAGAGCTGAGTCATGTTGTCAAATCCAGGCTCACCTCTGTTTCTGTACAGTAAGTCAATACAATATCTAAATCAGCCTCTTTCAGTCTTACTGTTATGTTGTGAGCACAGAAAAAAAACTACAGCTCACATGAAACTGAAATATTTATATCACTGTAACGTGGTTTCTTCACACGTCTGTAATGACAACTGTCCCACATGACGTGAGCCACAGAATGTAGTGAAGAGTCCGCAATACTACAAAACTGCATTTGTAGTTATCAGTGCATGTGTATACATGCACACACAGAGAAGTTCGTTTCACTTTCGCTCTCTATTCACGAGTGAAGAAACTGCTCGAAAGTTAGTCTTTCACATTTTTGTCCAACATGTGATTCACCTTGTGTAGTTTGTGCTCATTTGTTGAAAAGCTGAGTTAGTGCCTTACTGCGGTGTAGTGTGTGAACTCATCCTGAGCAGCAGCAGTGTAAGACTCTCCACTGTTTACCATCATTCAGGCAGAGCAACTGACCCAGTCTGACTGTAACAGTAAACGAGAAATGTTTAACATATTCTGGAGCTACAGTTACAATTAGTTTGTATACATGTACAAAAATACAAATGTACTAGTCAGATATTTTACACACAATAGAATGGACATTCAGGAAAGTGGGGAATCTGGAACATGTCCCAAAAGCCTGCAAGTGAAGAATTATATCTGTTTTGGATCATCAGAATCGCAGCTCAAGCAAATAAAGGGCTGGAAAAAACTGGAACCTCTCCGGCTGAACAACAAACAGTAGAAGATATATAATATGATTATAAACTTACAAAATCAATAACAAAAAAGAAGCTAGAAAAAAGACAGGCCCTCTTCAAATTAAGCAAATGTAGTTGACTAATTATACTTGATACAGATGTCAATGAAACATCAGATGGATCGTGCTTGAGAAGATGATTTAAGTAGTATAAATGAAACTGTAGTAGCAGGTCTACTTCTAAAATAAAATATCAAATCCTTTTATTGATTACAAACAGTTTTTCTTTTTGTATACGTGTGTGTATATATATATATATATATATACCCTGCTCAAAAAAAAGAAGGGAATACTTAATCATCACAGTATAACACCAAGTCAGTTACACTTCAGGGATATCAATCCGTCCATTTAGGAAGCAAAAGTGATTGTGAATCAGTTTCAGCTGCTTTGGTGCAAATGAACGTGACAACAGGTGCAATGAGGCAAAAGCAAGACAACCCCCAAAGGGAACGGTTCTACATGTGGTGGCCACAGACAGGCGCTCTCTCCTGATCCTTCCCGACTGATTCTTCTCTAGGTTTGTGTTTTGTTGGTGTCCTTGTCACTACTGGTATCATGAGGTGGTACCTGCAGGTCAATCGGGTTGCAAGAAGGTTTGCTGCGTCTCTCTCACAGTCTCAAGAGCATGGAGGAGATACCAGGAGACCGGCCGTTACACGAGGAGATCTGGACAGGGCTGTAGAAGGGCATCAACCCAGCAGCAGGACCGGTACCTGCTCCTTTGTGAGAGGAGCAACAGGAGGAGCACTGCCAGAGCCCTACAACAGGACCTCCAGCAGGATACTGGTGTTCATGTTTCTGACCAAACTATCAGAAACAGACTCCATGAGGGCGGCATGAGGCCCCACGTCCTCTAGTGGGACCTGTGCTCACAGCCCAGCACCCTGCAGCTCGATTGGCATTTGTCAAAGAACACCAGAACTGGCAGGTTCACCATTGGCGCCATGTTCTCTTCACAGATGAGAGCAGGTTCACACTGAGCACATGTGACAGGCGTCAAAGAGTCTGGAGACACCGTGGTGAACGTTATGCTGCCTGTAACATCATCCATCATGACCGGCTGGCAGTGGGTCAGTGATGGTCTGGGGAGGCATATGCTTGGAGGGTCACACAGACCTCCATGTCACAGCCAGCAGTACCCTGACTGCTGTTAGGTAACGGGATGAAATCCTCAGAGCGATTGTCAGACCTGACGCTGGTGCAGTGGCCCTGGGTTCCTCCTGGTGCAGGACAATGCCCGGCCTCATGTGGCCAGAGTGTGTGGGCAGGAGATCCCTGCAGGACACCATCTCCCAACTCATCAGGAGCATGCCCAGATGTTGTCAGAGTGTATACAGGCACACGGGGGCCATACACACTACTGAGTCACATTATGAGTGTTGTGTTGTTAAAGCCATGTGTGCAACATGAAAAGATCAATCCGCTGTGGAGAGAGATCAGACACAATGGTGCAGGTGTTTGTAATGACTTGTGCCTGGGAGTCTGAGTTATGTAAGGTTTTTATTGGTATTTTTGGAGAAGACCATAGGTTTTACAACAGATTTAATAATAATTCAGAGCTCTAAAGAAAGAGGGAGAGAGCCAGAGTATCATTCTACCATTGACTGTTGCCATCAGCTGCTTATATTGTCAACAGGCAAACTCCTAATCACCATAGGAAAACAAAAAGAAAACAAGAAAAAAAAAAAACATTTTGATTTTTTAAGTAAATAACATCCAGGGTTGCATCATTCAGTTATTTGAGAAAGAAAAAGGGAGAACAGTTCTCAGGTTTACATGTTTTAACATTTGCTTGGTAAAAGGAGGGAGTGAAATAATTAAGGAGTGAAGAGGGAAAGATGCTGAGATGTTTCCACTGGGGGAGAAACGGAGGGTCAGCTGACTATCTTCTTAACTTCAGTTTCCAGAGAAACCTTACAAAAAGTCAACACTGAAAGGAGGACAGACGGAGGGAAAGATGGATGGGGCAGGGGCGTGTGTGTGCGTATCTGTGTGTGTGTGTGTGTGAGTGCGTGTGTGCATGTGTGCGTGTATGTGTGGGGTGGGGTAGGGGGCTACAGCCTCCACATCCAAAAAACCTTTTTCTTTCGGAGTGGAGAGTTTTATTATATATACATATGAATATATAGATAACACAGCTGACAAAGGCGTGTAAATCTATACATTTCCATTACATAGATAGTTATTATGGAAGGAGAGACACAGACTTTCTGTTTGTCGCTTGTCCAGGAAGAGAGAGACTTGTTGGCCCTGGTCACCAACGCTTCTGCAGCTCGGCTCTGGGCAGAGAGCTCTCAGAAACCTACAGACACACAGAGACACAGCAGCAGTGTTAGCTCAGTGGGAACACACACACACACAGTGAACAACCTCAGGAGCAGGTTAGAGGTCTGACAGCAGCAGGTCAGAACTGAAGACCAGCACAGAACAGGGAGGAAGGTCAGGAACAGGCTCCTGAAAAGGTGAGAACATCATGACACAGGCAGTTATGTTCCGCAGTCCAGTGTCATAAAAAACATTCAAATATGTCCTACAGTAGTTTACCTACGAGTTTAAGACAACATGTCAGGACTTTTTCTTGTTTGTGCTTCATTTATCCCAGTGATTTTTACAGAGGGAGGCCCTGACATGAAGGCAGCTGAACCTGTGCTGTCTGCACCCCTCACTCAGCTCCTCATCATAGAGAACAGTCTCAGCCACACTGCACAGAGATGTCACCACACACACACACACACACACACACACCCACCCACACCCACACCCACACCCACACCCACACCCACACCCACACCCACACCCACACACACACCTCCTGTCGTTCAGTGTCTGCATTCATGAGCCACATGGAGTTATGTATACAGCACGTTTCCCACAGAATCAAACTGTATTTGTGGCGGTGTGGTGTCATAGCAACGTCACTGTTAAGTCCTGTTTGACTGAGAAAAATAAAATTCAACTCAGTGTTGTTTCAGTTTCTGAGGGAAGACAAAGCTGCTGCTGTGACTCATGCAGGCTGCTTCAGTAGTTATATTATAGAGAGTCTGATTTTACCCTGTCTGAATGAGCTCTGTGTCTTTGTATAAACTATGTTTCATTTGTAAAGAGTCTCTCTTGAAAAAAGATGAGTATAAGAGAAGTATTTAAGCTTCAATAAAAGAATAAAGCATCTGTTATGTCTGATCAGTGACTGACCTGCTGAAGCCTTGACTGAACACCACCAGTGACAGAGCAACCTGTCACAGCGAAGTGCTGCACAAACCAATGACTTACAATTACGGTGGCCGAGGCACCAAACAGCAAGATTTGACAAAACAACAAAACCAAGAGGAAAGATTTCACTGAACAGGAGGTGGAGAAACAATTCTTGTTTGTGATTGGACATAATTTCATCAAGATCGCCAAGCAAGGTGGAGGTGAACATCTCTAGCTACACTGTCTGACCATGGTGCATTGTGGGACATTTCTTTCTTTTCTCTGATTTATTCACAACAACTGAGCACAGCTACTGACACTGTGGCATAAGCTGGAGGAGGAGGAGCCACCTGGCACACTGAAGAATATATGTCACCTCCATCAAAGGAAGACTGGCTGAAGATGTCAGAGGGACAATTGACTTACATCACGACATTGTAACACAGGCACCAGCTTCATTTGGATCCTAATATAATTATAAAAAGGTCCTTTTTCCCTGTGTTACTGGCAATGATAGGTGGTGATTACATGTCTGTGGATGCGTCAGAGGAAAGGCGTGGCCTTCAACACTCCTTCTGTGGCCAAACCCTCGACCAAACCTTTCTGATGAGAAGCAGACGTTCAGCTCCAGCCGGTCTCCAGCTCGTCTGTTGGTGAAACTACTCAACCGCAGACAGTTGGTGAACTCGTCTGTGTTGTCTGCAGAGTGAAACTCTGAATCTCTGCTGGTTTGTTGTCATGTTTTCAAACATTTAAATTCGTCCAATATTAATATATTTATTTATTTAATTTCTGTGTGTTTTTTTCACTATTTAGTTTTATTTCTTTCAATATGTATTTAAGTTAAATACCACTTTTCTCTCTGGTCCATGTGTTTGAGAATCATGATAATTACTTGTATTGATACATTACATCTGTATGTTATAACAACATGTCATTGACATTCTGAGCCTCGTTTCAGTTGGATTAATGTAAATTGAACTGCCACACAGACTGGGGTCATCATACAACTGCACACTGGATATAAACATACACAAATATGGCGGACACTCTCTTTTCACTATATTTCACTATGTTGAGATAAAAACCTCCCGTTGTCCTGGGGGCCAGTGAAAACAGGATGTAAATTAATTCTGGGACATGAGATATTTTATTTATCTTGCAGGTCATTTTGAATGATTTTAATAATAAAAACAAAGACTTTAAATTCAGGGCAGTCCACATTCACTTCAGGACAATTCTGGGAGGATGAAGGTGAAGATAGTTAAGAGCCCTGGTTGTTGATTGACGATTAAAAGTTAAAGGGACCATCTCCTGTCTTTACTGCGGTAAAGCTGCAGTGGACAGCTGGAAAGTTTGCGTTGAGAGCTATAGCTGCCCTTCCTCTCCTTGTTGCCATTGGCAACATGTCTGCCTCTGTGAAGATAATAGAGCCAGTGCCCACTCTGTGAAAACACACAGTGTGTGTGTTTTGGTGGGAAACAACTGAAAACATAACTTGTTTGAGAAAAACTCCAAAGAGCACCTGTTTGAGTTTTCTCAAACAAGTTATGTTTCTGTGTTTTGGTTTTATTATTTTTCTGTTTGGTTGTTTACCTGAGCTTTAGAAACTACGAAACTCTGTTGGAGGCGTTTTGCAGGTCTTTAATGCTCCACATAAGGCACATTAACAGAAAGGATATGCGGTAGTTGACAGATCCACTGGTTAAAGAGTGACTTGTCTGACCATGTGACCGGACCCACAGCTTCATCGGTTCTACTAAAGATGGGCACACTATGTAGTGCTACTGAGGTCCTCAAAAATTCATGTAATTAATGAGCAACTTGAAAATCAAAGTAGGTGTGAAACAGCAACTGTGGAAGAAACTAAATCTTTTATTTAGTTCTTCATGTTAGATTAGATTAGATTAGATTAGATTAATTTTACTAATCCCACAACTGGGGAATTCGTTTACCACAGCAGAAAAATAAACACCTATAGAATAAACATCTATGGAAATATACAACAAAAATATACCAAATATACACTAATAAATACAATATGTTAGTCTGTGTAATTCATGGAGCCATCTAATGAAAAAGAACAGGGAGTTGTGTCAGTGTTTCTGTGGTTGCTATAACAGAGTGAACTCAGCCCGCGTCTTGGGTCAAGTGCTGGTAACACAAATTAAGATTTTTATTTACCTCTATTTATCTGAAAATATCCCGATTTATATCCCGTCAGACAAGTTCACCTGTGTTTATGCTGATGTAACTGACAGCAGCTAATTCATACTTTTCTAAATAAGATCACAGCAGTGTTATTTGGAGCCTGTGTGGTGCATCTTGAAGGACCTGGCCTTAGTCCACATTTCACTTTTACTGTCAAATTCTGATGTGGCAAATCTACACTAACCACAGCTCCTCACACATGGTCACATGACCTACTGACATAATAGTGAGACAAAATTAGATATCTGATTAGTTTCCCTCTTTTTTCTTCCCCTTTTTTAATTTAACTCATATTTTACCAACATTTGCTTTATACATTTAGAAATGTTGATTTTTTTTTATAAAACAGCTGTTAGACTTAGCAACACTCCAGTTGTATGAGACAGTGATATGTGGGTAGAGACTGAGAATCCTACTCATGTTAAACTGAACACAGTGTGAAGAGATGAAGATACCTGGTTGCATCAGCAGGATATTGCTGTTTGTCATTCATTCATGTTACATGGCCTCTTCAAAACTTGTTTCACTTCTAGTTGCCTCATCTATTTATCTGTCAGAATTTGTGTTTGAAATCTTTCTGAGCCAATTACACAGCAGCTCTTTGCCCTCTGTATTTTCCATCTTACTGTTTTCCAACTTCTGCATAAGTTGACATCACATGATTTTATTCCAGCCCAAAGGGACCAATATTCCTCAGACTGTTGTTCCTAATGAGCCGCACCTGGTCTCTGTCAGCTCGACACCAGGTGTAGGTCATTAATGTCGGAGTCAAACAGCACGAGAAACAAGTGTTAAGTAAGAAGGGAAAACAAACATTATCTTGTTTGTAGAGGGAATGTTAATAGAGGCTGCAGAAGAGTCAGAGGAGTGATGAGAGCGAGTTGAGACAGTGTCACAGTGGAGAGAGTCTGTTGTCCAGCCCCAACAAAGGAACAGAATAGCATGGCAGCAAAGTTAGTAGTCAAATTCCCCAAGGACGTCTTTGCTTCTGCAAGACAGACCAATTGTATCTAATTCTTTTCTTTTGAATTTCTGTTCTTTTAGGGTGCCTCCTCAAACTTACAATGCTGTTTGGCTTCATCATTCCAACAGGAATCATACGATTTTATTTTTTCTTTTCATTTCCAATTTAGTGTTTTTGTTCCTTTAATAAAAAGGACCACTGGGGTGTAGGTTAGGGAATAAAACAATATCTAATAGTCCTAAATACAATACTGAATGAATATATGAGCAATTGGTGTCTGTAAAAAACGTCGCTTGGCTGTTTGCTACTAACCTTTCATGTTAGGCTTGGGTTTGTCAGTTTGCTTGCCTGTGGGGGTTTGTGCCTGCTGGCCCTGGCCCCCGGAGGAGGCCCCCTGCTGGGCTGCTTTCTGTTTCAGCATGGTCCAGTCAAATGTGTAGTCATACTGGTGGTTCAGAGTCCTGAAACACACAGAAACAGGTTATCAGTATATTCCTAACAATCGGCAGGTTATAGAAGGACAGTAGGAGGATTGAAAAGAAGGAATGAAAACAACAGCAGACAGAAAGAAGTAAGAGCTAGAGACAGAAGGAAGCAAAGTAGAAATCATAGTAGGAGGAAAAGAAACTTATACAGTACAAATCACTTCATGCAGCTTGATTTGTTCATGTTTTTATAGTCAAAGAACAGAAGTGATCAAAAAGAAAAACAGTGACAAAAAAGAGAAATTAGTGCTTTCAGGAGTAGTTTTTACCAACTCTAATAAAAGGCTGTAAAAAGTAATGAAACAAGCGTACATGTCAGAACCTACTGGAAGCATATCAGCAGCTGATGTAGATAACAGCTGTTCATCAACATAAACTTCTCTACAGTCTAAAGCCATTTGTCAAACTTGTGGATATCACATTAATTAGCTGAAATCCTTAGCCACAGCAGCGGCTAGCAAGTGAGGACCGAAGCTAATAACTGATCCACTCTGAAAATTCGTCCTCAGATTCAGTCCAGTACAGAAGAAAGACCTGAATCAACACTGTGTGTTTACCTGAAGAGGATGCGGAACAGTTGGCGCAGGTACATGTAGTCTGGAGCCTCCTCAAAGCGCAAGCCGCGGCAGTAGTTCAGATACATGGCAAACTCTGCTGGGAAACCCTGAAACATGCATTCATACCACTGAGTCGAGTGGATGTGGAGTAAGACGAGCTGCACCAGTGATCCAGTTTAATGTGCTCTTACCTTACAAAGGACCTCAACAGGGGTGGACATCTTTTTCTCTGAGATCTTCTCATATTTCTGCTTCTTCGTGGCCGCCTTCAAACACACAGAACCATTACCAAAGCTGCTGGTAACACACCAACACAACACTCAAACCTCTTTACAGACCCTCTGATATTGACGCTGGTCATTAATGCTTATATACTGCTTATTAAGCATAAATAAACAGTTCAAGAGTAGAGATGGGCAAAGACCATTCAGTCAGTTTTGCTTTCATACCTTTAGTCCCTGCCACGGCAGACTGGTTCTGTTGAAGTACATCAGCACGTAGCCTAGTGACTCCATGTCATCACGGCGACTGGAGACGACAACAATGTTATTTGTTGAATACAGAAACTGAGCATCATATCTTCTGACACATCAAAGAATAACGCAGAGTAGATATTTCATTTGTTAGTGTCATGGAAACCGGAAAAAACAGAGCAACATTTCAATTCCTCGCTTGATTTCTAGAAACATTGTTGATTCAAAGTCGCCTTTGAGAACAGATATGAAATGTGTGCACGGACCTCTGTTCAATGCCCAGGTGTGCATTGATGGAGGCATAACGTGCTGTGCCAGTCAGGTTCTTGTCTTCTCTGTAGGGGATGTGCTGTCGTGTTCGGTTGTCTCGGTACTTCTTCGCCAAACCAAAGTCAATAAGGAACAACTGATGGAGAGGGAGACAACACATGGAGGTTATCTGTCAGTGACACCCCAGAGAACAGGGACAACAAGCCACAGTTCATCAGAAATGAATGAATGAACTAAAACTTCTCTTCACTTCAAACTGAAAATGTGATGAATCAAAAACAGGTATGCAGTGATTGAGCCAATCCTTGTGACAACAGTAACGTGTAGAGGAGAAAAGGTGTCATGGCAACAGCTACGTCCCTAAAACATGAAGTCAGCCCTCAGAGCTTGAGTGTAGCAGCAGTTCTGACACCTTGATAATGCTAACCCACTTCCAGATGTGACCATAACAGCTGCAGGTGTTAACTTAACTTAATTCATGTACAATATGATGCACTGTTCTAATCATTGAAGCAGAGAGGAATACAAACTCAAGTTATCATCACTCCATTAGAGCACATCATCTTTAGGCGGTAAGACTACACTGAGTCAAAGGCCTTTATTAAATGGCTGAAAAAACTAGAGGCTACAAAAGATGGGAGCACAGTGAACACTATGCTGTATGGCTGACTGAGTGGCTCACTGTCCAGTTAGGCAGCTGCTTCCCTGAAGCTGTGCCGTTTGTTAGACCCTCTGATACTACTGCCACTTCTTCACAGAGATTTTGGAAAGGCTGTGTATGTGGAGAACTGGGGCCAGTTTCACAAAGATATTTCAGACTGGTCTGAAGTGTTGGGCCAGTCTTAATGTTGCTCATAGATCAGTCTGATGTTTGTCAGACTGTTTCACAAAAATAAAAACTGAGTAATTTTAAGCCAAAAACATTAGACACCTTGCCCAAGGTTAACTCAGACCTAAGATCAATGTTACCATGGTAATCAGTGACACCTGCGCTGACCCAACAGGAAAACATGGCTGATATGTGGTTTGCTCACATTGTTAAGGAGAGAGCAATGAGATGGGAATGTTTTAGAGACCAAGATTTTTCTTTTATTGTTTCACTCTCACTGAATTTCCCAAGTAAAACATCCTTGTAACTGTTGAATTCTTCCAAAAGACAAACATTTTCTGCCGGATGCAGTTCCTCAGTCTGCAATTTTTTTATGTCGAAAAAA
>NW_019525131.1:131314-195723 GCF_002814215.2 Seriola lalandi dorsalis | reverse complement strand
AAAAAAAAAAAAAAAAAAAAAAATATATATATATATATATATATATATATATATATATATATATATATATATAGTACAACAGTCCGGCTTAGGATAGTCAAGACCTAAAGTGCTTTGTGCAACAGATGAATTTAGACTCAGGCATCTGAAGTCTGACTGATTGTTATATTTAAGACACAGTCAGAGTCTGTCTTTGTGAAACCGTCCCCTGAACTGCTGACTTTTTCTCAATCAAACTGAATGATGTGATTGTTAATGAATCACAAGTTTAAGCACAGCAAACATCCAAGGTACACTCAGTGGTCATGCACAAGATGAACACAAAGAGACACACTAAACCCAGTCCAACCTCATCATGCCTGTGTGCTAACTGCTATTCTAAACTACAGTCAACCAGGATTTACTCCCCCCACCCTTTCAAAAAAAGGACCAAGAGTGGACTCTGAAGCCCCTATTCCACTGGTCAAAAAACCCGCTAAGACCCGCCAACATCAGGCGTTTGTTGTCAATAGAAAAGGGTTTAATCGGCATTCACACCCACGTCAAATGACTGCAGTAGACATAGGTATTTATCGGCTTTGGCTCCGAACGGCTCTGATTGGTATTGATGTAAACACAACACTCGGATGAATCCGATAATTTCCGCCCCTTTTCCTGCTGTAACGCTGCAGAGCACAGACACTGTACACAGACCTGTCACCTGCCCCGGCGCTGCTAAACCAGAAACACTACACAGGGATGAAAGAGTGAGCGCAGGTTCAAAGCAAGTTTTTAAAACACAATCACTGATCGTAGCGTCTCACACCGAGGCTCTGACACTTTTTGAGGAGTTCCAACATGAGGATGAAATGTGACAGATCTGTTTTACGAGTTTGCAGAGCAGCTAGCAGCTCACTCTCTCTCCCCTGCTTGTGTGTGTGTGCTCTGTAAGTGCATGTGATGACTCCTTGCAGTCTGTCTGAACAGAAAGGCGAACTCAACTGGCAGTGGAAAAGGGGTCAATTGGATTTTATTAGCGGGTTTACCCGCGCTTAGAAAACCCGTTTATACCAACTAATTTTGGTGGAAAAAGGGTATGAGACTACAAGTGTTGTCCTGCCTCAGCTGCATACAAGACTGGCCATGTTGGCCCATGATCCACAGCCAGTCACTGTTTGCCAGAGCAGTCGCTGTGAAAAGCAGTGTGTTACTGTGTAAGGCCAGAGAACACACCTCTGCAGCGAGTCTGTTTAATCTCATTTTAAGATTAATGTCACACACCACACTCCAGGTTTACAGACTGCTGCTGTTAAAAACACAGCAATAACAGGTACATGTAGTGATGTGAAGGTACACACAAGTGTCCTGATGTATTTTAATAGTGTGTGCCATGTTGTTTGCGACACATGTACACATTACGCTCTTCATACAAAACATGGCACGAGAGCTTCTATTGCCAATACTTGGCAGAGAACAGGATAAATATTGAGGCGGCGTCCTACACTGAAGCAGAAATCTGTGAGATCCAACTTCCAAACAACAGCTGACTCAAGACCCTGACAGGAAGTGTCAATGGGAACACAACCAGGAGTCAATGAGAAGGTACAAAGTCCCTTCTCCCCAAACTCTATGCACTACTACTAAAAAGTGGTTTACCACAAGGCTCACATTATACTGCCACATCCTATGTCCACACACTGGAACATGCTATGACCATGACGATCTGGAGGAGCCGCTTACACAGATTCAGACAAGCTACAGGTCAATGTCCTCCCCAGTTGACCTGAGACAAATAATGCTGACTAATCCACCATCTTTTTCAACCGTCTAATTACTAGTTACTCACAAAGTAGGCTGTTTTAGGGGCCTATTTACCTATCTTCATTTTAAATGTACTATTAAGAGTTTGTTGAAGCCCTGGATGGAGCTAAGCTTTCCAGTTTGTGTAAATCCGGCTTCAGGCTAAGATGTAAATACAATGCTGACAGTGGGTCCATTCATCAACTCATCATGCACCACACCAGTAAAATTTTAAATACCACAAAAACAAATTTAAAAAAAAGAGAAAATCCAGTTAATACTTCTAAATACAGATTGAAACACATAGAACTGAATCAAAAATGGCCTGATCTACCTGAAGCAGCAGAAGCAGCAGCAGCAAATGTGAGAGGCTAATTCCTCCTGCTAAAGCATGTGGTGTTTACATTGGCCTGAGAACAGTCTGAGGAACCTTCAGAAGGAGAACGCTGTGGTTAGGTTTGTCACGCAACTTTCAACAAACTTTAAAAGCATAGGGCGTGGGGGCTGTGGTGCGGACTGCTCACCAGCTGCCTAATGAAAGCCCTGTGGGGCTACTGCTACAGGGAAGTGAGTGACACCAACAGAAAATTGGACTGCACATCAAGTAAAGACATTAAAGTTTTGAAAGGGAATTAGGTTCTTAACATTCTGGCAGTCATCAGACACCACTGTTAAATCATATCTATCTAAAACACTGCTGTTCTTATATGCAGCTTTCAGTTCCACTGGCACTTTGTGAAAGGAGTCATGCAAATACAGATATACAGTTAAACTTTTACATGTTTTATAAAATGATGTGAATAATATCAGTATCATTAGTTGTCTTAAGTTTTTCAATAAGATTTTCTGTCCATCCTTTTATTCATCCACATGGTTTCTAATTAAACATCAGTTCTGGGTGCCACATTTCTAAATCTGTTAGCTAATAATACAAGGATTGGATTATATTAACAGAGACCAGGCTTAATATGAATTAGTTTAGAATGAATCAGGACAAACGTCACATTAAAGAGACAGGAACTGGTATTTAATTCAGGAAAAGAAGCCATTTGATTGGAGGGACAGGGACCCCTTTTTACAGCAAATGGGGACAATAACTACTCCCTTGGCAAGGCTAATGGAAAGTTTGGTTTCCTCTTCCACTATAATGAAGTTCAGACTGGGTGGAGGAGTACATACTTTGGGTATTATGAGTGCAAGATGGGTGCTGGTGGTCTGATTCACTTTAAACCAGTGTAGTTAGGTATGATTGCAAAGCGACAACTGCTGTTGTGAGGCAGCTGGTGTTGTGGTAAAAGTTCACACCTGGTTTAATCCTGAGAAAGATGGGTCCTGAGAAGAGCTAACAGCCAAGCTTCTTTTCCTCTTCCCCACTGACGAGTCTAAACACTAGGGCAGACAGTAGAGGGGCAGGGGTCAAAATCACACAGCCTCTATCCACCTTCAGTCACAGTTAGCATGAGTACAACAGGCACTTCTGGTTGCACCCACATGGTTTGCTCCCTTTGATACAACTAACAGTGTCCTGTACAGCTGGGATATGACCTCCTCCTGTACATCCAAGACTGGACCTACACAGGCGAAGAAATCCACTTTAAATCTTTGTGGTACAGATGTGATCATTCTGGCCATCAGTCCAGAAGAAACCACGTGGCTGTGATTTGCTTCTGTCAGGACGACCGTGGAAAGATCAACCCTGTACAACAAGAGGCCAAAAGTGTCTCTTGTTGAAGCTTCAATATCATGTCCGACAGAGACAATAAAGGCCAGTGCAGACAGGCAACACCATGGCTCAGAAAAGACCTTTGGGACGGGAAGGGGGTGGGGGGTGGGGGTCAGCAGATAGTAAGGAGTCCATGGTTGTCCTTTCGCCACCAGCAAAACAACGAATGCATATCAAATATCTGCTGACTAAGAAGGCTTTAAGAGTCCTCTGAGGGGTGATGTATTATTTTAATCAAGTTGTTCACAGGCCACCATCAACACAGGGAGAGTTCCTGTCTCTTGTTTACACGAGAAACTTTGATAGTATGCAACCAAACAGCAAATAATGGGTTAAGTCTATACAGTAGAATAGGGTTAGTATTGGGAGAAAAGTTGATGATAATCCTGTTGTAAACTGTCTAATCATCTGTATCACACCGAGATGAGCTCTGATGTTCTCAGCCTTACCAAATGTTAACTATAATATTGTGATGGTTTATTACAGAGCTCATTAGTATTTTAGAAACCAACAAATTAAAATAGTACACACACACACGTAAATTACTTCTACACTTACTTGGCTACATCATAAGCTACACAAACAGCAGCAGTCCCAGCTTCAGGACTAATAAAGTTTATACTCGGCAAATGTCCTTTTCTAAAACATGTAGGTCCTGGCACTGTTCTCAGTGCTGATCCCAGAACTATGTTTACTAAGTTATCTTGTTAACTCTGCAAAGCTCCCACAAATCTGAGACATGGACTCTTTAACCTGTTTTTAAAACGAGCACAGGAGAGCCCCACATCATACTGAGCCCTAGCCTAACCTGATGACATCACTGTATGTGTACAAGTTATGGTTAAAACCAACAGCAGAGAGAGAATGTGAGATAACGTGTTGACCAACGACAGTGTTTCTCACACATAGACTTTATATCAAAGGTGGCCAGAGTATATTTGGCGACCCATTTATGCATTTTTTTTAATCCGCCCGAGAGAACGACGCCAACTGTGATTGATTAATCTCCCCTCACTCTATCCCTCCTGTTCATTCTGCTATCACAAGAAAGGTCTACTGACAATCGCACATGCTCTACAGAGAAACACAGAGAGAGAGAGAGAGAGACAGAAGAGAGAGAGACAGAGAAAAGAGAAAGAGAAAAGAAAGAGAGAGAGAGAGAGAGAGAGAGAGAGAGAGAGAGAGAGAGAGAGAGAGAGAGAGAGAGAGAGAGGTCAGAAGACGCAGATATTTTACAAGCACGGTCCCTACACACTCTCACTCAGAGATGGAGTGTAACTGTGTGGAGTCACACTCGCAGCTGTGGAGGGTCTCTTTATTTAGGGGAACGGCAAGCTTTGGGCCCCCTCACCTTTCTTCGATGGAATCAGGAAATTCATTTTACCCAAAATATTGTGATTAAATCAATATTTTTGTAAAGGATAATCTTATACACAGCATTAACAAAGACGTAGGTGCCTCTTTGGCCGCATTTTGTTTTGGCTGAACATGTTTTCGTTTGCTGTCTTAATCTAATATCATTTTTTCCACAGTTTATTTTTTCAAATATCAAGTAAAATAAAAAAAAATAAATAAAAAAAACAAAAAAACACGGGCCATTTTTCGGGTACACAGCGCCATGTTCATTCCAAAATACATGTAACCTCTAATTTCATCATGTGTGCGTGAGAATAGTCTATTGAATGTCTGTCTGAGGCAATTTAATCCTTGTCCTTAGTAGGTATATGGCATTTCATCCATCCCGGACTCAAAGCCATGCTGCACTCGTCTGCGAGGGTGGTTTGTAAGTCTACATTGATGCAGACTTGGTGTTGGAGGGCTTTATAACCCACTCCCATAGTTTGGAACAACACTCAATGTGGCGGACCCTCCACACGAACGTGCAAACGGATTGAGAGTGGGTGGGTGGGTGGCTGGGGGGCAGTATTGGAATTGGGCCCTTTTCTCTGATTGTGTATTGTTTTCTGACTTGGTAGTTAAATTCGAATTCTATGAAAGAAAGCGGCAACTATGCTGCGTTGGTAGCTACACATGCAGCGAAGTTGTCCTGGCTAAATATACATACCCATCGACTTCCCGTGTGGGTAGATGGAGGGGTGGGTTGGATCTATTAAGTATATTATGTGAAATTAATAGAAATATTCAATAAAACAAAATATTGTGTTAAACGTCACATGTATTTGTTGTTTGTTACATGTAGCAGACCATTTTTGTGCCAGCAGGTAGTACCAGCCATTTTCGCCGGCTACCACCGCAAGTATATTTCAGACCTGTGGGAAACACTGAACAATATACATATTTCATAGCAGGAATGTACAAAAACTTTGCTTTCTCTTTTGCTGCCATGCTAAAATTTGGAGGTACCCACAGCAGTGTGCTCACTACATATTAAGGGCTTCAACCTTCAATGTGAGCAAGTGCCAACTGACCCGAGAGACGAAGTCATGACATCAAGTCTGGGTTTGCCTCTCTTCCACTAGCTACTGCAACTCAAACCGCTTTTCTTTCATCAGTCTTCCTAAATGCTGAAGTGTGTTTCCATTAGAGCTGCACACGACCAGAGATTTTCCTGGTTGACTGATAGCCGTTAGTTGACTAGTCATTTCACTGTGATATTAATTTAATTATTTAGATGTATATTTTTGTGGGGCATTAGAAAATGGTTTGAGTCCAGGGTTCGAGTAACATTGCTAACTACATTACAGAGAAATACAAAATTGTAATAATAAGCCTTTCCTTTAAAATATTAATTTTACAAGCATGTGTATGAGGTGAGCTGCCTGCTAACTACTCTGATGAAGCTGTAATGACTGTGAATGACAACCATGAGAACATTAGAGTGAGCAGCCATGCTAAGTGGCTAATATTAGGCTACTTACATGTTTCAAATAATAAGTCATGTTTGAGGTTGTTGAATGACAGGTGACTGTTTTTATGTCGCCTTCTTGGGGTTGTCCTTTGAAACAAATGATCCACACTCTGGACTTCCTGTCTAACATACTGATGTATTATGACTGTTTTAAATTCTAGTGTCACTTCACCTGTCTAATATGTAACTATCATAAAGTTGAGAGTGGCATACAAACATGTTCAATTTATATGTTGCTGTTTAAAAGTGAACTGAAACAAATCTGGTGTTTAAGATGTTTTGAGAATCTTAGTTATTCTATTCTAGTTTAATCTGAAAATAATATACGGGTGAAAACTTATCAGGCCACTAACATTTCACACAAAGACTGCACAAAAAATGACTGAAAACAATGATAGAAAACACAATGATAACACATTTTATGCCTGAGAAGTAAAGTTTTACTATGGTCTATAGTTGATTTGATACTTTGCCAGAAGTTTTGTAATTCCATCAGTCTGTGAGTCCTGTACCATTAAACTAAACCATGAGCTGACTGTTACAGCCATAGCACAGCACCAGTTCCCTGTGCTCCTTCCTCCTCTGCTAAACAACTGAACTTCAAGAGCCACAGTCCAACTCTGATTTCTTCAACCAACATTCATTTACAATTGCTTCATACACAGCCACGCCATAACACACAGCTATGCTCCCTTTACATTTAATACTGCATGTTCACATGGGTCAAATATTTTGCAACAAAGACACACAACATCCTACAATATGCACAGTCAGAGCTGATGCCATCCAAACACACTAAGGACTGCAACTTCTCAAATTGTCATGTCATTGTCAGATGCATGTTCTCTGCTTGCTTCTGGACTCCAACATTTGTATTCCTTGTTTCAAAAACATCTACAATGCTGCACAAACTTTGTCACCTGGCATAGACATTAATAAATATGGACACATTCAAGCCTCAGCTGGTCCTCATCCAATGATGGGCTCATGTAGTTCAGAGTATGTCAGATATCTGTGGCATAAAAACAAAAAATGCTGCTGGTCAAATGCTTTGCACTGGCCCAGGTCTTCTGCTCACAGCTGCTCAGTATCCTCAGACCAAGTACTGGTACTTCTGTTTCAACTTCCAACTGTGTCTCTGACCTACTTTAACATGGACTAATAACTTCTGTGTCACAGTAAAAAGTGGCCCCACAGGTTTAAAATAAGGTAAAACATTTAGAAAGCAGTCATTACATTCAGTATAATCTGCTGCATAACTAAAGTAACCCATCATTCTGCCAAGATGTTGCCCCTTTGGAATAATCCTCTACACAGTTCAATTAAAAACAGTCCCATTACATTTTAATAGTCCATATTAGACTTAGTGTTTACTATGTTAATGGATGTTTGTCTGCAACAAACAGCAGGACTGCAGTGTCAGGGGTGGAAGGCTGTCACATCAGTGGGGGTTGGGCTATGATTGCACACCTGCTCTGTAGCAGACACACACACACACACACACACACACACACACTCTCTTTAGGAAGATGGTCAAATGTACACCCCAGGCTTTAACTTAACCAAACGTTGCCTGTCTGCAAGGCTCAAAATAATGGGCACAAAATATTCAATTTTGATGTCAGGCAACTTGATTATACACACATCTGGTGCAAAAAATGACATCACAAGTAGACAAAATCGCTTCCTTGTTTATATTGTGTGAGAAAACCAGCGTCATTGTCCCTCATGCAGAATCCAGGACAAAGAAACTGGACTCCACCACCCTGCAACCTCTGGGTTACATCAGAACTATTCTCTTTGTAGTGAAGGGGGATTACAGAGCTTCACATACCTAGGGATCTCACTGACAAAACCTGGACTGTGTGACTCACTGTATGATCACAACATCACTGGTGAATTTAATGTTTTGCGGAAAACTATTTGAAAATAGCTGCTTACATTTATATTTAAATTATACACAAAAATCTTCTCTTGGTTGACTCAAAGCAGTGTCGACCAAATACGAGTTAAGATTTACTTTTTAAACCTAAAAAAAAAAAAAAAAATCCTTAAAAAGTGAATAATCAACATTCTTCTGATATTTTTAGTCTGCGACAACTCTGGATTTTAACTCCAGTGCAAACTCTGGATGATTTGCCTATTTTGTCAATATAATCAGTATCTAGTCGTCAGTACAATCGTGCCTGTTATTTTGAGGAATAAGAACGTTACTATAGTTAGTTTTGAACCAGTCCAATGCAGACAGAACCTTACATTTGATATGTCACATAAATGTTGTGCTATCATTCCTGGTTTCTACTGATAACTGACTAATAGTTAATCATGTCTTGTAATTGTCATTCATATCTATTCTTTGAGGCTGACATGCAGGGGTACATTCAAACTTTGATGTGATAAAACTTATACTGATAATGAAACCTGTGGGAAAAAAAACTATAGAAATCTTACTTATAATGACACAGACATTCATAATGCCGATTTGAATAAAACTTGAGTGGCAAGTATTGAATCCATGGAAACTTGACTATAAGCTGCCGAATGCAGGGCTAAAACAGATTTTGTTTTATTAGTTTGGACCATGAATGTAAAGCTATCATGAAAGCTTTGATATATTAGTTATGCCCTCTCTCCTCTTAAGTCTATTTCTCATAAAGGGTTATAACCATCATTGTTTGTCATTGTGTTGCCTTCAGTTTAAGAAGTGAGCAACATGTGACATTTGATACTGTTTGCAGGCTTACAATAACATGCCATGGGCCATGGGCCAATTACCAGGTTCCTCTGGAGCAGCAGTGACGGTGGGTCAGGTTGCTGCCATGAAGAGGTTCTTTCAGAAGCAGTAAGTATAGATATGACATCACCATGGACAAATCACCATTACTGAGACTAAATTTGTGGGTCAGTTTGGGATTAGGACTGTGGAGTTAACATGGCTACAATGACATGCAGCTGTCTGCCAACAGCTCTACACAGACCTTCAGAAACCATGCTTACAGTATGTACAGGGTCCGGACAGGTCTTACCTTATTACAATGACGGCCAATGCCCATGAGGAAGTTGTCTGGTTTGATGTCTCTGTGGATGAAGTTCTTTGTGTGTACATACTCAATTCTGCTGATCATCTGAAGATGAGAAGAAGGTTGTGGTTAAGTATTTCAGTCATTATTCTTCACCATCCTGTCAACTCAAATAATGAAAATATGTAAACAAACAACTCATCCTGTGTAGGAGGGACATTCACACAGATGCTTTCACAACAATTTAGAAATATGACAATTAAGAGTCACCAAAAGACCTTTTTCACTGAGGACGTTGTCATCCGTTAAACAGGATCAACACCTTTAACTCCTTACACTGATTTAAGTATTGTAGTGAGCCAAGCCAATGAAGCAGCATGCACAACATGGCTAATACAGAATTATTAGTATTATTGGTTAACATTTGTACTTTCCTGCTATGACATTTAAAAAAAAAAAAGGAAAATTCCTAAGACCTGCATGTCTTTGGACTGTGAACCCACAGGAAACCCATGCACAGATCAGTTAGGGACATCCTTACCAGCAACAACAACCATAATTAGAAACGTACAGTTTTAAAAATCGTTCTATGGAGGAGTCCACACCACGACTGTATCATCAACAACGACAGGGGCAATGCCTTTCAGAATGATTTGACAAAATGCAAAATACATTCGAATTTATAGGTCATCAGTTCAACACGGCAGATGACCATGTCAAAAACTAAAAAAACAAAAACAAAAAAAAAACCCACCTATCTGATAAAACAAACAGTATCTATAATACAGTGTTAACAAAATGATATGTTCAGTGTGGATGTTGTTATTGTTATGGTTACGGTACAGTTTGTGGTGTGGACAGTCCATTACTCTGCATAGACAAACACAGGCACGTTGGACCTTCTTGCTGGACTTGTATTTATCTCCTCATTGGGGTTGGGAAGGTTAAAGGGATAGTTCGGGTTATTTGACGTGGGGTTGTGTGAGGTACTCATGAATATTTGTTACATTACAGACAGTAGATTCTGTTCAGCGCGCTCCCAGTTGCAGCAGCAGATCACTCTGTAGATGCGCTTGTATGTAGGAATACGGTAGTTCAGTGGTTGAAAAATGTAGTGCCAAAGGAAAGTGCTATTTTCACAAGAAGATAAACCGCTGAAAATATTCTACATCAAGCTACATTTCAATGGATATTGGATTATGTCGATGGGCGTTTTTAGTCTCTAAAACACGTTTTTTCTTGTGGCTCTGTGCACCGCAACACCCCCTGCCACTCTGCAAGTGCTCCTGATCGGCTTTCCTAACTGGGAGCGTGCTGAACATAAACTACTGTGGGTTTTGTACTGACTATTCATAAGCACCTCACACAACACCACATCAAACCAGAACTATCCCTTTAAGATTTTATTGGTGCTGATACTGCTTATTGATCCATATTGTTTTTTTTGTTACTTTTTAAAAAGAGAAAAAAAAAGTTTAAAATTGCTTTATTTTCTCATATGTACGTGTATAGATTAACATACTTGAGTAGCAAACTCCAACAGCACTGTTTTGAACAATCACTATTATACTATGATGTGAAGTGTAAAATACATAAAATTAACAATTCTTTACAGCAAAAGAAACAAAAATGCTCAGTAATGTAGACTCTGCTTTTGTGGTAGAGAAGTAACACAAATGTAATAAACAAGTTACCACCAGGACTTGTTCTTTGAAACTAATTTTACTGTTTGTAGTTTGCTGCCCCTACTCCTGACACACAGGCTCTGACAGAGAGATCTTTGCTCTGGACTGGGAAAATTGAAAACAGAGACTAATGTCTTCATCAGAAACAGAGTTGATAAGCTAAAATGTGCAAGATTACTTTTATGTAGCAATAATTAATAGGAAATTATTCTCTTAATTTATCCAGTACTGAGAGCAGAACCAATAACATCAGAGCTTATCTTTAAGAATTTAGCCCTGGGCATGTTTAATACAAGATTTAGGTTTCAGCCCCTCCCCCTCAGGCTGATCACTGATTCAGAAGACTGTAGAAGTGTGTGTATGTGTTAGCTACCTGGTCTGCCAGCATAAGGACCGTCTTCATGGTGAAGCGGCGAGAGCAGAAGTTGAACAGGTCCTCCAGGCTGGGTCCAAGCAGGTCCATAACTAGGACATTGTAGTCCTTCTCTTGGCCATACCACCTGGTGACACAACAGTGATATAAGTGTGTGTTTGTTGTCGGTTTCCAATCTAACACATGTATTAAGAAAGAAATGTGTGTTTTATCACTTTACGTAACTTCATTGAAACTAGTGTGGTTGCCCATGAACAATGACAAAAGTTATACAAGTCAAACAGCTCACAGCAGACAACATATGAAAGACATGTCACAGTAACGAACATTAGTGGAGGTCAGGAGGCTGCTTGGTCACTAAATGAGGAAAAAAAAATCATATATTTAGATTGTCATATTTATATATATGACAATCAATTAATTCATAACTCAAATAAATAAAAACTCCATAAATGTGAAATGAGGTGAAATAAAAACTTTTAAATTGACAAATGCAAACAGAATAGGAGACGTTTGGAAATACATATAGAGCACAGGAAGTATCATGTTCCCTGAGGAAATCTCCGTTCAGTAGAAATGACAACAGAAACCAGAGATTTGGTCGTTGGTACCAATACCAATGAAATGCAATGATTCTCAATACTGAGTTCGATGCCACAGCAAAACCCAAAACAGAAAACAGAGGCTGCTGTGCACAAACTGTGCTAACACGAACACACACTTCCATATAGTCAGTGTGCAGCAGTAGTTTAAATTGACTAACAAGCATAGTGATGTATGAGATTAGTCAACTAAATGATTAAATGTTGCTACGCACAATAGTCTGCACCACAAATACTAGTCAGTTAAACTAGTTAACATTTTGTTTGTTGATGGCGCAAACTCACTTTCCAGACTATTTTCTTTTGGACTAGTTGAGTCGTTTAAATTTCAATTTCAATTTCACCCATTCAGACCAGGAGCCACGTCTGCGTGCTTCACACTTTACAGCCAGATGTAATGTTGGCGCATTTTACATGCTGATGTTGTTTTCTAGATGTGTTATTGGTCAAATGCATTGTGTTTCCCTGAAATACACATGGGAAGGTGAAATACATTATTGGACATGTAGTTTGTTTGCTTTTCCATCACTCTGCACAACTTAAAAACTTTTTTGAGGACAGACAGGTCGACGACCTGAGCAAGAGGAGCAATACTGAAACAGACAACAGGAGTTACCTCAACTAGAATAACAATGACAAAGAGTGATTCAGACAGACTTCAAGGTACCTGCCGACCTGCTGTCTAATGCTCAGTGGATCAGAGATGGATGACACCCGAAGGCGATCCCCTGATAAACCTGGATTTTTGTTCAATTTGTAAGTCAAATTTATTTATAAAGCACATTTAAAACAAAGTGCTGAGCTTTTGCAATAGCAACAACCATAAAGTTTAAAAGAGCAATAAGATCATAACCGCCATCACGTCACACTAGTTCTGACGACAAAAAGAACCAAAGAATGTGTCAGTGAGAACAACTATATCACTATATCATCCTATAAAAACACATTATATGATCATCGAGAGCAGGACAGGCCAGAACAACACTGTCAGCTTCGTTCTTCCCTGTCCCTCTTCTTATAAACAAGGAAAACTTGTTTAGTCACTTTTTCAGTACCTCTGTTACATCATCAGAGATGCTTGACATATTGGTGGACAATATATTATTGGCCACAGCATTTCAGTAGATAAGTTTCGGTTGTGCTGAATTGGGAGTTTGTCCTCTGCCTGTTTGCTCGACGGCGGGGCAGCACTCCTCAACACTCAAAGCAACAGCACAGTGACTTCAGAGCAGAGCACACAAGGGAGACAATCCAACAGACTTCAGGTCTTTTACTGTAGATCGATGACGAGAATTCTCATCGTCTCTAGGATTGTCACCAGAACCGATAATTTGGCTCAAAGTCGATGCCCCGAGGTAAAAAACAGTACGGTACCAGTTTTTTCGTGGTATCGAAGGCACTGAGAATTGATAGTCACTCTCTTATGAAAGTAACATATCCTATTTAGGGAGGCAGTTGAATGAGTGCTCGTCATGCCCGCTCGCGCATTAGGTCGCATTGTGCACAAGCAGGATGTCATTAACTGTATGAGCAACTTATCTCATGGTGCGAAAGTGTCTTACCTCAAAAGTGGCAGTAATCTACCAAAAACATGTGTAAAAGAACATTAACACTAATTTCTGCATCACTGGCAACATTTGAGTGACTTGGAACACACGTGAGCACAGTTTCTCCAACACATGCTCTGCGTCTGCCAAAAGGAGGAAGAGGAACGTCCACTACTAGGCTGCAGTCTAGCCACAATAACAAGTGGAAGATGGCGACAAGTTCAGGCACACAACTTGGTCCAGCCTCAGCACCTCGGCTCGTCGAAAGAAAAAGCCAGAAGAGTCGCATATGGAAATATTTTGCTTTCGAGGCGGATGAAGGGTTGATTATAGACCCGCAAAAGCCCGTTTGTAAATGGTGCCTTCGCACTTTCCAAACCACAGTTGAAATGCTGTGCAATAAAAACTTAACTGCTTATATTTTAACAAAGTATTGTTTACTTTAAATACTTGAAGGCCACATGCCACTGTTCTTTTCTGCTATGTCCATAGTTGTTTCATTTCATTATATCTATTATTTCCACATTTCTTTGTCTCAGGGCACTATAGATAAAAAGCTGTGCAATTAAAAGTTGATTGTTTATATTTTAGTACAGTATTGTTTATTTTAAATTCTTGAAGGCTACATGCCACTATTCTTTGTTTTTTTTTTATTCGTATTTTTCAATAAAGGAGTGAAATGGAATTTATTGTGTGTTTTTTTTTTTTTTATTATTTAACGTGGTATCGAAATAGGTATCAAGGATCGTGGAGTTTCACTGGTATTTGTATCGATTAATAAATTTCGGGCATAGTGACATCCCTAATTGCCTCTGTGAAACTAAATCTTCAGTCTTTGGAGACGGTCAGGGTCGGCCTCTATAGCTGTGGCAGAGCTGCTGGTGCTCTCAGGACTAGCTTCCCTGTTGACAGATACATCCTCACCACTCAGTTTAAAAAACGCTGATATTTTGTCCCGACTTTCAGAAGTTTGGGGTCAGCGTCTGTCCATCTTTAGTTCTGGAGGGGTATATAACACTTAAAGGAAAGCTTTTATTGGTTTTAATGTAACGAGTTGTTGACCTCTTCCATGTGTGGGGGGAGGGGCTAAGACACACACAGTTAAATAGAAAGCAAAGGAGATAGATTCATATGTAATTAGAGTCTACACCGAAATGAATGTATCTTGTCAATTCATCTGGTATATTGTCATTATTACTGTCCTTATGGGAGTCAGTTCATTCAGTTCACCAGTTTTGCACTGATTTACTTGTAACAGGCTCCTGTGGACAAGTGGAGTGTAGGTTGTGGACAAGCACTATGCAGCAGAAACAGGGGCAGTTGTTGACGTCGCTGCTTCATTACAGGAGCAAGGATCACTTCCTGCAGAGACTTCGATGTCCTCTTCGTGGTCAATGTTATTTTGAGTTTTATATTTTTGAGGTCCTGCCAACGCGCTATGCCTAAAGGGATAATATGTTGAGTTTTGCACCCAAACATTTCAGGTCTCAAGCTCAGTGACAGCATGAGAAGACGCACTAAATTGTGGTCACTGGTCAGTGCTCAGTTCAGTTTGTCATTTGTTAAGCGATAGTTTAAAATAAATTAATGATCTATAAAACCCTGTTGTCCCGGAGGCGTCCTCAGAAGACCTCATGCTCTCTTGTCCCTCGGACACCGTTAGAACCCTGACCATCATGTATCTGTACGTGAATGCTGTGGTGCTGTGTGTGAAAAAACATCAAATGTGATCAACAAGCTTAAAAACAAAACACAGCAGTAACAAATACAGCTGCCCAGATAACTAGTTCAACAAATTTCAACTCCTCTACAACATCAAACAAGATGACAAAGTGAAGCAATCTATGCAGCTCCAAGAGTCAGCTGATGTATAACGTCTTAGGTGTTGGTAGTTCAATACATGTGGCTTTATTTAACAGACAATTACAATATTCTGTACGTATATGCTGACTAAGAGCTGTGATGTTTTAGAGTTATAAACAGTAAAACTGAAATATAAACCTTCCCTTTTACAAACGTTAGTGTGTGTTTCACTGTTCACCACTACAGTATTTAACAGAGCACAATGGAGTTTGCTGCAAGCAGTCATCATGAAAAGAAGGTGTGTTTCAAAGTCAGGATGAGACTAGCTCTTACCCGTGATTTGGCAATTATTTGTTCCTGCATTGCCAAGTATTTAACACTATGCACCCCTGACTTATAGGAGAACAGGGACAGTCCAATTTCTCAGATTATGAAAAGTGTTACAATCTGACACTAACACAACTCTAATGAGCATGTGCTCCAATTCAATCACTTGCTTTTTGCTTGGTACAAATGGTGCATGATCCTCGATTATAATATTCTAATATTACCAGAGAGAGAAAAGCTGAAATGCACAGACTATAATCATGGTAAATATCTTAAATCTAAAATACCCAAGCTTGTGTCCACAACCACTCATTCACAGATCACCAACTAGGGACTTTTATGTAGAGGACTATCATGACAAAATGAAATAACACTTTGGGACATTGCGTTGGTCTTTTCTCTGCACCGTTACTTATGTCATTGATGTCACATGATTAAAATGTGTCATCTCAATGTCGACTGGTGAATCATCTATAATGAATAAATGTGATTTTGTCATAAATACATGATATAATACTGAGCATTTCTTTGTTTCTGGTGTGACCTTCAGTTCTCTAAACAACAGCTGAAAACTTTTCTGTCGCTGCCATTTATTAAATCACATTTGAGGCTGTTAATTCATTTCTCACACTGTTACTTTTATTCTCATATTTCATCCATCATTCCATTTAAACTTTTATTTTTAAAACTGAAATCTTTAATAACTATATTTAATTGGACTTGTATGTCCATTACAATGTGTCTGTTTTACACTTAAAGTTTTATGTAAATGCACCAAATGACCCTGTTGAAATGTGCTACACTTGTCTTGCGGCCATGTGTGCTGTGATGCTCCGCTCACATTAAACATTTTCAAGCTGCCCTGTCTGCTCATCTGCTGCCGCCTTTTCTTTTTTGTATGATGGTATACGTTGCTTGGTTGGTGACCATCGGTTGTACACTTTTCACGGTGCATTGTTGGGATACTATAAGTCCACTATGTAGGGTATAATAATTTTCACTATACATTCAGACAGCACTACAAAATGGTGAACTCACTATATGGTGAACTATGCAGTGAGTGATTTCAGACACAGCCAGTCTGTCATCGTGTGGAGAATGGGACGCTCAGCCACACTCACACACTTTGTTTGAAGTGTGTTACACAAGGTAAACAAGTTCTGTCAACTTCGGAAAATTCTTATTCACCACAGACCCAGTTCCTTAAACTAGAACCAAATGCTTCAGTCATTGTGGAACAGCAGAGCATAATGAGTAACTACAGTAGGTGGTGACTGTATAAAAAGTAAAGCAGGGTGAAGTTAGAGTGGAGGAGGGGCAGCAGGACCAGCAGGTTTGTCAGGCTCTAACAAGACTCTGCTGCAACATGAATCCAACACCACCGGTACAAAGATTCAATGAACAGTCCCTGCTTGTTCAGCAGTAAAGGTGAAAAAAGCTTTGCTTTAAAAGTTGCAGAGAAAGAAAGGGACCAAAATAACCACAAGCACAACTGGCTTCCTGAGCCTCAGTTGATATTCATTGTCCTGTGAGAGGAAATCTGGTTTATAGTCAGGAATAAAAGGCTATCATTTTCCATCCAGCATGCTAACAGCAGCAGCAATACACATGGCATATGGTAATGTTTGAATACAGCTCCACAATGTGCTCACCAAATTTCAAAACAGACGCTTCAAACATCTTTGATTTTGTTCTTTGAGTTCCCCTGGTCACAAGTTATAGCTGTTATGAATCATAGTGACGCTAGCTTTACAACACATTACTACAACTCACTTCCTGGTGTCTACAACAAGTCTTTTAAGTTACCAGCACTGAGACTCTTCTATGGCCGAGAACTGCACATAAAAATGCACAACGGGCATCGGAGCAATGTGTGCTTATATCGATGACAGGAATTAGCTTACAGCCGGTCTAATTGTAAAGAAGGTGTGTGTGTTCAGCGTTCAGGTTTCAACCAAGTCACCATGCCTTAGTGAGCCACAGTCATTGTCTTTATTCAGCCATATGCCAGCTGTACTGTATACTGTATATGGTCAAACATGTTAGCACTGTTAGTCAGCCTGTTTCTCTGTTAGCTATTCAATCAGATACACAGGAGGTTACCTTGTCTTAAAACTGTAGCATGATTCATCTTTACAACAACAGAACAATGTATCAACGACAGAACAATGTATAATCTGACCGCTATATCAATAATATATAGTTTGTGAGAAATGTAAAATGAACTTTTCTAGATTTTCAAAAACATGTAAAGATCTGTAAATTAACTCATTAAGCCCAGGAGTATCCGACTTTCCCAAAAAATGGTATTAAAGATATAAAAAGGTACAAAGAATCTGTAATCTAATTGATCACACACATGATGAACCATGATAATGCTGATTAATACTGAGTATAACCTGCTTAAAATATCACAATAGTGAATTTCACAGGTTTTGTCTTTCTGTGGCTGCAAAGAGAATGACAAACATTTAAAAAAAGGACTAATTACGGGTAATAAAGGAATGATAATGATTTTGTGTGGGACTGGTGAATCAAATAAATTGGGGTCACAAACACAGGGAAGGAAACTGTAATACTGTCACTTCAAGTCTTGATGCGTATCCTTATGTTAAAATCGTACAATAAATATGGACATATTTATTCCCTACACGAACTTGCATTGATTACAAATGACTTCTCATGTACTACTTCCCTGTTCCAGTGCGCACAAAACCATATCAGTAAGTTTACAGTACTTCCATTTTTCTACAGCTAGGGGCCAGTATTACCGTCTTCCTTAATATAGGCGAATACACAACCGTCTCCTATTATTCAAAAAATGAGCAGACAAACTCACAGGCCTCATGAGTGTTAACAGCTGCTCTGCATTGACAGGCCGTTTTAAAATGTCCAACATTAACAATGTGAAAGGTAAAACAACATTGTGACCAATCAAACATGGTATATATGTTGTAGTATATGGCGAGTCTCTCCAACATTACCACATGCTCTGTGGGGCTATACCCAACTCTCAACACACTTCAATACGACAAACAAATTGTGTGATGTTACAGTGTAAAGCAGGGCCATACAAGGGCTGAAATCACTCGGTTAAAAGACACTTCTACTGTGGGGCTCGGATGGTTGTTTTCGCTTCTGTGCTCCGCCGCCATTTTCTAACAGGGTAGGGGAAGACATGTTGGGAACTAACACAACAAAAGAGGAGCGGCCATTTCCAACCACATAGTTGCTTTTCCTCAGCCTTGGCAGCTGGCAGACAGGTTAAAAGAACAACATTGGGTCTAAACACAGGCAACACAAAGCAACTTGACATGTAAAGTGAAAACTCGACGGGATTTTGAAGTGTTCGCGGAAAATTCATCGTCAGTAGAATCGACTAAGTAACCTAATGCAGATTAGCAGGCCTACTGCCAACAAGGTTGCTGCCACTTCGACATTAGTTGTGTTTTTTCCAAAGCAAACAACACTAATATTGATGGCATAACAATTTGTCACTTCTTTGTCAATGATGACAGCACGTGAAAAGGTTGCCCCTTACCTGATGTGAGGGATCCCAACACCACCTTGTAGGATTTTGTACAGCTTGCTTTCGTATAACAACTGTGGATGTCTGGCTTTCTGTGACTCCAGTTTTACAGCTACCTCCTGAAAATGGCACACACACAAAAAAATAACATTTACATTTAGGTATGTACGGCTCCGTGCTCACTGCGTCAGTTACAGTACAGACTAAATATCCTGGTACACATTGTAATCGTGAAGCAGCTTTAGCCAAATCAATTTAACAGCTTGATAGCTCAGGACTTGCTAACCTACAAAGCCGTGTTGCAATCTGCCTCAGATACTTCAGACTCATATGTCCCAGCATAAAAACTGTACAACAAGAACACACACATATATATATGTTGATGCAGTAAATTACCTCTCCATTTGTGATGTTGATGGCCAGATATATGTCGCCGAAAGATCCCGATCCGATTTTTCTGACAAGCTTGTATTTTCCACCGACTATGAATTCGGCTTTGGAGCCACTGCTGCTCGCCATAATATCCACCAAAAGACGATTTCCTCCTGATTCACTTTAGGAAATTCTGTGTGGCAGTCTGGCCCGATCGTCAGCAGAACATACAGAGACCTGGGTGTCCACTTGGTGTCGACGGGGGTAATTATGGATTAGCTGTTGCTCCAAATAATAATATCGACAACGAACGGAACAGGTAAGCTGGAAAATAGATTTCTCCTGGCGTTATTCCCTTTAATCATAGGCTACCATCTACAAAGGATCTGTGTTCAAATAAAACCTCATCCGAGAAACACTTAATGCCGTGTCAGTGTCGAAATATATACATCCACAACTAAATCCGAAAAACTACGGCCTTCGACAACCACCCAGCTACCTCGAAGTAGCAGCTAGTCGTATCTAACGCTGGCTAACGTTAGCATCAAGCTAACGCTGTCGCAAGGACCGCCGCGGAAAAAATCTCCGGACCTCCTCCGTGCTGAGGGGCAAAGGGTGCCTTTTCGATTACACTTCCGATTGTATCGTTGGCTTTTCAATCTTTTCAGTCCCTTTTCGGTCGTTTTCGACAAACTTCAAGGGTCGCAACCGTCTGTACAAAGCGCAACCCACTCACTCCGCCATCTTGTCTTCTCTACCCTTTCTCTCAGCTGGTTTCCGTTGGAGGCGATTAGCTAAGGTTAGATATCCCAGGACGCCTTCACGTGCTGTCGGAGATAATACAATCAACAGGCATGAACGCCCGGTTATATACAGAGCCTCATTGTAACTGGGGACGGAATTGTATTCTCTATGCGCACAGTATATCCAGTCAACAACTGCACAGTTAAAATTGGGATTTATTATGCAGCTATTTTTGGTTAGAAGAATAATTATGAAGCGGCCCAATCAGTATCCATTGTGTGTATTCTGTATTTTACTTTTGCTTTCCTGTGCGTCTTTATTTGCCTCAGATTATAAATGTCAAATTAAACGAAGCAAACATAAAATGACCGAGGACTGTGTGATAATTTGTACGTGATCTGTGTTTTGTCGTGTTCGACCGCAGAGCCCGTGAATGCACCTACAGGTGGTATTTACGACTAACGTTGGGAAACCAGGCTGCGTCATATCTCTGCCGGCCCAACGTCCACCACAGCGTTTCACAGGCACCAGTTTCAGCCTTTTCAGCTTTCACATGTAGTGTTCAGTTCGTTTTTAATTTCCCCCCTCCCCCCTCTTTCTTTTATATCCACTTTTGATAACATAGTGAAAACATTAACGTAATAAGGGCCCATTTAGACCGTAAATTTCATGTATCTCATGAGAGGGCATTGATTTGTAGATACACTACTGTAAAAGGTGTATCTGATTCCTGAAACTGGGTAGACAGGAAGGGAGGAGCAGGATAATGTCTGTTCTCATTATAAACGGTCACTTCAACGTTAGGTCAGGAATATTTAGGAGTGACAGATTCTTTAACTTGGTGAGACAGTATCAACATTAATACACTGAAGTCAATAAAACATTCAAAATGAGCTGTTGGCCTTCACTGTTTTGTATCTGGTTACACTTGTTAGCAATAGATATGTAACACAACAACGCTGCTTTGGTCTGGTTTACAGAGTGACTGAAACCAGCATTGGAGGGAACTATGATGGAATAATGTGTGAACATTTCCAAGTCAGAAGTTTTTCCGGTTCTTCTCATTCTGCTGACGTTGCATGAATGCAGCTTAAGGGTGTGGACCACATTGGTGCAGGGGCGTGTTGCTTCAAGTACAGGTGAGCAAATCAAACACAATCCGGACACTTGCTTATCAGATATACAGGAACACAGTGAGGTTTGTAATAGGCTCCAGAGGCTGTGTCACAGCAAGGACACAGACCAGGACTTTAAAGAGACTATCCTCACAGTACCCCACCTACCAGAAAACGTGACCACATAAAGTCTTTTTAAATTACCTAGAGTTTTTGTTATTTGTAATTCATACTGTCTGTAAATGTCTTTTTCCCAGCACAAGGGAGTAAAATGATGCACTGCTGGAAGTGAAACTCTGGTTTGGAAATACTGAAGATATGATTTCTTTATTGCCCTAAAACCAGTAGGCCTAGGTTTAGTACAGATAGAGCCTTGGTTCCCACCTGTGGACCGGGGCCCACTGGTGGGCTGTGAAGGTATTGCAAGTGGACTTTCAAATCATTTCCAAAAGAGTACAATTTAAAGAGACAGCCCTCCTGTAAAAAAAAAAAAGGAGCCCATAGGTTGTCTGTAAAGCAAGTTGTTATGACCCATATTTATGTTTTGTTGCTAGGTGACATCTTGGTCGAAGTAATAATGAAAGGAACAATGGGAAAAGTGTGGCGAAGTAGTATAAAAAGAGACAAAGTCCACGTCTGGAGGAGGTTGTGGTGGATGGATGAATATGACACAGGAGAGCAGTGTCCAATTCTCATGTGAAAGTAGATGTTTATATTGTAACCATGAGAAAAAAGTGTAATGTGTAATGTTGAATAACATTTAACCCAAAACAGGACCTTTTCCTAAACCTAACTAAGCCATGACTGTTATAGCAACCGTGTCGACAAAGGTAGGTATATGGCGTCGTAGGTACAGTCTGCGTGTTTATTATTGTAACCAGGACAACCAAGGTCCGGTACACCTGCCGCCGTAGAGGCGCTATTTCAGGAGACACTTGTATGGTTCATATCAGAGGGTTGAAAAAAACCACCTGCATGGTTGTTCAGGTTGGAGGATGACTTGCAATTTTGATGAAAAGATCAATAATGTTTTTAAATGTTTAAAAAATTTTAAAGAATCACACTGTTTTTTCTCATGTTAAGGCCTAAAACTGTGATAAGCCAATGATAGCAACCACATCGTATAGCTGTTTGCTATCTCAGTCTGTCATGATAAAACATTACACCCGGTCTCCTGTGTTAGAGTCCGATGTTCTGTCGACCCATCCATCCATCCTGACCATGCACCTGCGTGAGCCCACTTTGTGGGTCTGTAACTGTAAATAAAGATGGATGTAGCCTCTGTGACGTCACCCACAGTTTTCTGAAGAGCTGCTCCACTGTTGCCATCTTGGCAGTGTCAGACTCCACCTCTAACTCCCAGCTAATCTAAAAATGGACAAAGAAGTGGAGCCTGTGTGGAGCCGAGACTTTCGTGCATGCTGGTTTGTGGTAAGCATTCGCTCACCTACCTGTCACTCAAAACAGTTTTTGTACCAGGCTGTAAACATGTTTATTTCTGCTGCAAAGTTGGACATTTTAACATGGGAGTCTATAGGGATTGACTCACTGCTGGAGCCAGACTCTAGTGGTCATTAGAGGAACTGCAGGTTTTGGTACTTTCATTTTGGCTTAATTTTCTGGCCTCAGAGGTTGATGCTTGGTCAAAATAAGCTGCTTGAATAAATGTTTCTGAGGGAGGAAGGTCACTGCAGCGCCATTTCCTGGCCAGTGGATGATGTTGCATCGGCCCATTCATATTTGCTACTATTATTATTAGCCTCATTATTAGTCTTTATAATCCTTTTTAGTTTTTAGTTAACTATCAGCAGCGGCATAGCTGACATGAACACAAAGAGACTGGTCAAACTGGCTGGGTCTGTGCTTGGCAGGAGTCTGGACTCACTCAGGACTGTTGTGGAGAGACGCATGCAATGTAAGATGGAGGTCATCTTGGACAATACCAACCATCCTGTCCACAACATTCTGGCAGGACAGAGAAGCAGCTACAGCTGCAGCAAACCTCTCATCTCACTGTGCTGCAGAACAGAGAGGTTCAGGAGATCCTTTGTTCCCACTGCCATCAGGCTATACAACACCTCAGCCAAAGGTAGTGGACTAATCTATTATTATTGTTTATTTATTATTAACTGTTATTATTATTGTTATTATTAATATCATTATTAACTGTTATTATTATTGTTATTATTATTATCAACTATGAGCTAATGGACACATGAATTTGCCCGAGGGGATAAATAAAGTATCTATCTATCTATCTATCTATCTATCTATCTATCTATCTATCTATCTATCTATCTATCTATCTATCTATCTATCTATCATCAGTATAGTATTAGTTTATTATTATTTTGATCATTGTGTGTAACCTGCATTATGCTATTTTCTCTTTCCCCCTAGTATAGTTCTGTATATAGTGTAGTATAGTATCATAATACCCAATCATCACTCTTCATGCCTGAACCTAACTAATCCAGTCGACAAAGGCAAAGAGTGCAAGCCAATCAGGAGCAGGCTAGGGGTGGGTCAAAGCCAGTTCAACAGGTGGTGTATAAAGGGAAAACATGATGTGTCAAGCTCACACCTGTCGTCCACACACTGGGAGTCATGAAGCTGGCTGTGCTCCTGTTCTGTGTCCTGCTGCTCTCTGTCTCTGGTAAGTCCATTCACAGTTTACAGTCGTGATCTCTAGTCTCTCTCAGTCTCCTTTAAACCACCAGTTCAGTGAGGGAAGTTTCCAGCGTTTCCTGAGCAACACGTTAAAAACAAGACAGACAGAAGGATCAGAGTGAGAACAGGTTCAGTATTATCTCCACACTGATACTGTGGATTGAGAGATGACAGTTTGTAATCACAGTGTAACAAAGAGATAATCTGTAAAAATCTAAAAACAGTCTGCCTGTCAAATCAAGCTGACGTCATGAAGTGAGGAGGAGGTTGTTTTTCTTGTTTCTGTTGTTTGTTTATTGAAAAAGTAAAGAAGGTGAAGTGTTTTGGCTGCAGATCAGGACTCTTTAACTGTGGTGGATCATTTTCTCCCAGCTGTGGTTCTTCCCACGGGTGAATCGGTTTAAACAGCTGTGTGTATTTACCAATCACACTGCACACAGATAGCATAGTACCTGATATTAACATGAAGTCTCACCATAGATACCGAAAGACAGTCAGCTATGGTCTGGACACAGTGGTCTGTCCAGTTTTACTGGCTGAAGTCACAACTATTCGTCCCAGACAATAGGGAGTAAAGTTGTGCCGCACCTGAAAGTGAGAGGTTCAACATTGTTCTCCACAACAACAACAACAGCAACACACAAAGAGCAACAGAAGCAGAGGAAGCTGAGAGGACAAAAAAACTGGTTACAGAACACAATGGACTGGTTTTGTGCGAGGGGTGTGAAGGGCTGATATTATGCGTGCGTGTGTTTGTGTGCATGTGTGCGTGTGTGCATGTATGTGTGTGTGTTTTGTCCTAACTTCTCTAAAGAACCATTTTAGGGTTCGGACTTGGTTTTAAGGTTCAGGTTAGAATCAGGTTTAGGTTTAATTTACGGTTTACGGAATGTAGTATGTCATTGAGTGTCCTAACAACTACAGTAAGACAAATGTGTGTGTGTATGTGTGTGTGTGTGTGTCTGTGTATGTGTATGTGTATGTGTGTAGTCCTGTCCCAGGAGGATGTGACTGCGACTCAGTTTGCAGACAGTGATGAGGTGATATCTGGAGAACAAGAATCTGCGGCTGAACCCAGAGAGGTGAGACTGCTGCAGAATCACACAGCTCCATGTCTTCAGTTTATTAAAGTCATGACCAAACTAAAACATCTGAAAACTCATCTCTTTTTTTCTTTTCAAACCTTCCCCTTAAATTGCTCCAGATTTGAAAAGGTCAGGTGTTGTAATGGTGAGAAGGAGACAAAACAAGTATGTGTGACAGCCTGTTGTGTTGTCAACACTGCTGACTTGTGTAACAGAGCAGGGCTGACATGTGGAACTCCAACAATGGCTCAGTTTCCAAGCAGAGACAGTGTTAGACACTGCAGAGGAGACAGGTGTGAAGAGACTTAGTGATATTTCAAATCAATCATCCAACCTGTATATATACTGTATAGTCATGTCTCTGCCCTAATACTATATGGTTATCACACTTACCACTGTGACTTGGATGACAAGGTCAGAGGTCATAACCCAGGTAGCAAAATAAATATGGCCCATACTTGGCCACATGCTTATTTTCATCTGGCCCAGTATACATCTGGCTCCATGATTGTCAGACGCTACATACTTCCACGTCTGGATTAATTCTGGCACACTTATAGCCAGACTCTGCCCGGATGTGGAACTACATGGGCCAGACTCGGGCCGAGGCATGATGGGCCAGAAGTTTCATTTTCCTGTCTGAGCATTGGTGTCTAGAGGTTTCTTTTTTAAGGTTCTGGTTTCTAAGTTTCTTAGATAGTGAACATCCTTAGCTGAGCTCAAAGGGAACCACCATGACACCGGATCACAGGAGAGACTGGTCCCCATAACAGCTCTGGACTGGGACAGACTGGTTTCTACAACCATGTCTCTACTCAGTGACTAACGCTTGCTCCTATGAGAGACTGTGGAGGTCTACTTGTTAAATTTTTAAATGATATCAGCTGATATCATTTTTAATTTATGTGTGGGAGAGTGGTCCTGTATTAAATCTCAGTCCGATCCATCAGTAATAAGCAGTAGCACACTGAGTCTGTGTCAGAGATGTGTTTCTGTTATTTACTCTACTCTCACTGCTATACATGAGGTGGACACCTGTCTGTGTCTGATCAATAACCATGTGATCACCTGTCTGTGTCCAGCCTGAATGTGAAAAGTATGGAGGAGTCTGCACCAGGGAGTATGATCCAGTATGTGGCAGTGATGGAATTACCTACAGCACGGAGTGTACTCTCTGCAGGCAGAACAAGTATGTAACACTAACACACACCTACACCTACGTATGCGCATATACACTGAAGTCAAACCACAAAGCTCTGATGATGTGCATTGTTTGTTCCTACAGAGAGAAGAAGAACAATGTGAGAGTGGCATCCAAGGGGGAGTGTTAACTGACTGTGGCGGACAGTGACACACAATTGCTACTTTATCTTCTCAATAAAGTTTCAGACTGCAGCATGTCTCCTATGTTATAACTAAATCTGCATTTTGGCATCTCAGAAACATAGCTAAGGTCAGAGACCTTGTGTCTAACCAAGACTTAGAGAATCTCATTGATGCTTTTATATCTTTTGTCGATTATTACAAAGCTCTCCTCACTGGTTTACCTGATTACACCATTAGACAGCTACAATTTATTCAGATGCTGCTGCTCAGGTTCTGACTAAAACAAAGAACAGAGCAATTCACTCCCGCTCTCAGGTCTTTGCACTGGCTTCCAGTCAGATACAGAGGTCAATTCAAATTTTGACTTACTAAGTCACTAAATGGTCTGCGCCCTAAATATATTTCAGAAATGTTCAATGTATATGAGCCAAATAGGTCTCTAAGATCTACAGGAGCTGATCAGTGGAGCCTACAGTTAAAACTAAACAGGGTGAAATCGCTTTCAGCCACAATACTGCCCCCTGCTGGAACCAGCTCCTACTGGAGGTCAAATCTGCCCAAACTGTAACTGGCTTTAAAAAGAAGCTAAAAACTGCTCTGTTCTCCTCTGCCTTCATTTAATATTTTAATCATTGCACTTTAATGAGATATTATCTATTCTATAATCTGTGTTTTTATACTGTTTTATGATTTATGATGATTTTTCCTTCTATCCTTATGCTTCTTTTATTTCTGTTAAGCACATTGAATGCCCTCTGTGTGTGATAGTGTGCTATACAAATAAATTTACCTTGCCTTATTCTTTAGTAGTCTGGCTGCATACAGTGTTTCCAGTTTAGACCAATCAGTGAACACAGTTTTGGAGATACTTCAGAAACATGGTGCTTCATTCCTGTAAAGTTGGGACTCATGAGATTGCACAAAAGAATGGTTTGAATCAGAGCAGCAGTGGCTGAGATATCCTGCATTTCCCATAATGCAAACGCCACATCCCTAGTTATAATGGACTGTGGACTGTGATCAGACCCTGTTCTGAAGCGTTTCTACATGTCATGTAGAAGGTCAGAGGTGAAGAAGCAGCCATCCTGGAAAAAGACATTCATTGTTCATCAACCAGAGACAAATTTCTTTATTCTTGTACTGAGTTTCGACAATTTGAGAGAAACAGATTTGTTGCAGCTAACCTCCCTCCAGAGTTCAGCATCATGTCCATTATGAACAATCATGTTCTAGTCCAGTGGTTTCAACCTTTTCCAGCTCATAGCCCACTTTAAAATCTCAAACATGTTGGTGAACCACATCAGACCCTGTAACAATACAGAGGTTCTCAGAGCACTTTTTATTTTAATGATCAAACATTCAGGACTGAACTGAGAGCAGAGGAAACATGTAGGAAGCTCTACAGTCACCAACACAGTGTCTGAATTGTACTTCCTCCAAATCTGCCTGACAGAGGAGAGATCACTTTGTAACGGGTACGGAGAAAACCCAATAGCATCACAAGTGAACCAGGTTTTAGTCTGGAAACGGTCCTTATTCAGCAGATCAAAACAGGTACACAGCTAACCCGAGGATGGCAGCACAGGGTTCTTGCACCATTTTAAGAGTCAAATTTAATGCTTTTTAAGACTTTTTAAGACCTCAACAAATAAAACTTAAGACTAAAAAATGTCATAACAATTTCTTTGGTAGAAAATACTCAAATTTATTTTATTTTAAACAATCAAAGCTAACAGTTGTATTTTTTCAAATGTTTTTCCTTTCCATTGTGACACAGAACAGAGCCAACCATCATTTTCCAAATAAGGACAGAATAACACTAAATAACACAAATAACACTTTGACACTTAAAGCAGTCTCCATGTAAACAACTTCAATAATCAATCTTCAAAACAGCCTATCCAAAGCAAAAATGTTGAAAATCATTTACAACTTTTTGAAAAATCACATGACTCTTAACAAGAGAAACCAGAGAGGTCCATTGTTTTGGAACATCCCAAATCCTCCTCAAGACATGTGGCGTAGTTCTCAATTTCACAGTCCAGGTCCATCAAATCCCCTCTCCTGTCCTTGCATCTTTTTCTCATGGAGTTGGATTTAGTGATGAGTTCTGCCATCTTGGTCCCTGCTGTATTCTCAGCTTTCTCTGCAAGGCTATCTGCTTCCTTCTCTAAAGTTTCGCACACAGTTGAGATTGTTCTTCTTTTCTTGCGTAGCTCTTCAAGCTCATTTTCAGCCCCTTTTCTCTTGTCCATCTGTTTTGTCTTTTCCTTTTTCTTCCTCTCATCTTCCAAGAAGATCCTATATCGGCTCCGTGCAGTTGCACACTCATTTAGCAGCTCTTTAGTTAGTGGCACCTTGACCACTCCACCACACATCCTCACATAGTCGCAGATTAGTCTCTGTGACACTATAGTGTCCTCGTTCATATTGCACATCTCCACCTCCTTGTTTATGGAGAATCCACGCTCCACAGTTGCTTGTCCATGGGACAGAAGCAGCAACTTTTCCACAAAGCTCCAAAGTTCTGCATATCCATTCATAGCCTTATGCAGGAAGCTGTCAATTCGCGATTTTCCATCCAATGCACTGAAGGTCATGAATTCCTCTCCTCTGGCCTCGGTGAAGAGGAATTTCTGAAATTGTTGTGCAATCTTGTCACCTGCATTTAGATTAAGACAATCACACATATTGTCCGGTTAAAATTATATTTGTGGAAATTACAAGAGACTTATATTCAGGATACCTCTGGAAAATGAATCTCAGTTTTCCAACTACATTTCAATTATTATGTCTAAGAACATATATTCAGCCTTCAAACATTTGTTATGACTCATACTGGGCTACATTTTCAATAAAATAAAATACAACTAAAAAGATGAACTGCAAAATAACAGGCTTGTATAACTTGAAATCTAAATTATGGCAATTTAATGATTAAAAATGACATCATCTTAGTCAAAGGTATTGAGGAGAGAGACACAATAACATGTTATTTAGCTTATTTAGCTCAAGGACCCCTAAACTGACACAAATTAGATTACCGATCCCCATCTTTTCAGATTTTTGCTTTTAGACGTTTTATTACAAAAAGTGTGAAAGTCCCATGACCAAAATAGTCATACATTCTGTCACTGTGTTATTTATGGATGGAATCATATTGAGATAATAATACACATCGGGGCATCTGTCTGATACTTGTTGAGAAATGGCTGAAAACCTCTTGACATACTCATGAAGAAGTGCAACTTTGCCAGGATAATGGGATCCATCCGGGCTTCTGCGATTGTGTCATATGACGATGACCTTGGATTGATTATAAGAGAAAAAAACACTGAAAATCTTTTAAAACATTTTCAATGTTTTTAATGATTATTTTGTTTCAAAACATTAAAAAAAACATTTTTATATTTTTATTTTTTATAATTAAATTTTTTCACCAAAATGATACTTTTCTGCAAACGATTTGTTGACCGACTTGCAATACCTTTGCAGCCACGCCCCCCAGGTTGGGAACCACCGTTTTAAGTCAATTATTTTTTGAAAAATCATAATTCATTCTCCAGTTATTTTTTTCCATTAGAGTTTTGGGTCTGTTGCTGAGCTAATGGCTTCCAACATATCAGTGTTTACAGAAATATCAGCTCCATTTGGACGGTGAGACATGACACATATCAGGTCATGAATAGCCTCCCCAGTGCCATCATAATAAATAGACAATAAACCTGAAGTGTGTCCTCTTTACAATTTTTTCCAAATAAAACACAGCACTGTCAATCAGCGTGGTCTCATAACACTGGAGCAGCTCTCAGCTAGCACTGGTCAGTCATCAGTATATGCTAGATGATTAGCTTGCTAGTGGTTGTGCTACCTCAGTTACCCTGGTCATGTGACCGTGGCCTTCAGGTTGAAGTGGTCCAACAAGAGTCTCCCGTTTATAACACAGGGTTTCTGTCAGAATTTGAAGTCTGAAGCCAAACTGGGGATTGAAGACTTTGATAAATTATTCCATTATTCTAAGTATTCAAAAGTACATTTTTTATATGAACACACTGTTGTATTGTTCCACATTTACAGAACCTAATGACTCTGAAACAACCTACTGACTGACTGACTGACTGGCTGACTGACTGTAGAACCTGTAGAATAAAAAGACTGTAGAGGTGTTCATAAAAACACAACTGAATCAACAAAAGGAGAAAGCTACTTCAAGCTGTCTGTTGTAAAGTTTATCTGGAATTAAACAAACGTTACCTCGACATTTTCTTAAGTTGGGTGGCAAATGTTTTTAGTCAGTGATGAAGTGTTGCCGTGGTAAACACAGCAAACATTTCAAACTAAATGAATCTTTCTTTATTTCTAAAGCTTCAAACACAGACTTCAGATCAGAGCATGGTCTCTGGTGAAGAATCTTCTGCCTCATCTTCGGCTCCATCGTTAGGACACTGACAGGTTCAAACGAAAGAACAATATTGGTCTTAAAGTGCGGTGGAGTCAGAAGTTTCTAAAAAAACAATCAAGTAAAGCACAGATACTAAAAATATACCTGAGTACAGAACCCAAGTAAGTGTACTTTGTTACTGTCCATGCCTCACAGTGAATGTAACAAAAAGTTCCGCGAATGAAACACATTCGACAATCTTACAACAGGCACAACACAAACAAGAAAACACGATTAGATACAGAAAAACTGCAACTCCTTCACACATCTGTCAACCCTGTCTCCTAAAATGACACTTCATACATGTTGTAGGAAACAAATTAAACGTTGTTGATATTGAATTTATCAGTAAAATGTTCACAGACAGCCTGTTTTTTCCCAAGTACTTGATGGTGCAACAATATCCACTTAGCCTCCAGCTCACACAGTCAAGCCATGAGGCTTGAAGGACATTTGTTCTAATGAGTTTTCCTACTTCTCCTGCTGATACCAAGTATCTGGATATAAAGACAGGATGGACAGTTGTCTTTGTCTTTTTACAGACAAGAGCAAGTTTCACAAAGGTCTGTCAGAATTAGTTAGTCAGACTGTTTCACTAAGACTGACTCAAGAACAGTTTAGTTCAAAGCAGTTCAGCTTTGTGCACAGATGAATTTAGACTCAGTCTATCTGAAGTCTGACTGTTTGTTATATCTAAGACACCGTCAGAGTCTGTCTGTGTGAAACCGTCCCCTGGTGAGCACATTCTCCCATCAAGTTTGTTTTTATAGATGCCAATGTTTGAGTAGGAAGTGGCGCCATTTCATGCATGGGCAAGTTATATAGAGGCCCCAGGTTAGGAGGACTCTGAGTCACCAGTTAGAGCTCAGAACAGTTCACCTTTATTAAGGCTCAGGAGGCACAAGCAGCAAGATCAAAGAGTAGGTGAAGTTAAAGGTGTTGGCAGTGGTCAGTAACAGGAACTTAGACCAAGCTAAATCCAAAAACAAAGAAGTGGTCAAAAACAAGCAGCAGAAAACAGGTAAGAAAGGCTGGAGAGCACACAAGACAGACTGTCAGGGAATGAGTGATAAAGCGCTGGTATAAATACTAAGAACTGATTGGATAATAGGGAACAGGCGAGTAGATGAGTAGGGTGAGTCAGGTGGCTGAAAAACAAGGATACAGCAGGGCAGGACGACATGGACAGTAAGTAATAAACATGGGCAGAGAATGAATGAACTGTGACACAGATAGAGGTTGCTCAGTTGTCATGGAGCATCTGTGTTATCAGTTGCTGGACGCATAGGGTGGAAACACAGGACTCCACACATGCCAGTGTCTGCAACTAGCAGAGGATGGTTTCTCTGTGGGTTACGGGCCCAACACGCTTCTGCCATGCCACTCTGCTCTCACTTCCTGATACCTGTGGGATGAACCCACTGGTTCTGTTCAGACTCTCAGGACTGGGTTCAGGTCAGGAAAAAATCCTGGTCTGGTTTCATACAGAAATACACACTCCTATAAACTAATTCAATAACATATATGCTCACAATGACTATACAAATCAGTATTACATCTGAAATGTTCAAATGCAAATAACAACCTTAATGATACTGTTTCAGCTAATGTATTATTAACATGTTAAAGACAGTTATTTGCCTGTTCAGTTGCAGCAGATGTTTGATTCCTTTCATTACATCCCTGTTTGTATGTTTATACATTGATCAATATAATAGATTGTTGTGAATTCTTCCTGTTGATTTAAAGATTTCTCACAAAAAACAAAAAAAAAATCATTCTACATGTTCCTGAGTAAACTGAGAGGATTGTTTAAGATTGTAGAATATAGCAGATGTTGGGTCGATCTACATCTATGATTGGCTGTTCCTTCTCTGATCAATCATGTGATCAATCATATGATCAGCTGAGATCTGCTCTTCTTTAAATGTGCCACATTGTTCACCCTCTCTGATACTTCCTGGCCCTGGTATAATCTGAAGCTTGAAGAGCATGTGATCAATAAAATCTTCTAATCAATTCTAAAATGGATTGATAACCACTGTAGTGATGCTGAAAATGGAGTCTCTGTTCCCTGGTTCTGGCTCAGAGTCTAACAACTGGATGTTGAACTGCTGCCGTCTGTGTAACGACTGCAGCATCTTTAAAACTCCAGACAGCTCAAATCATGGATGTATATTTTTTAGATGATAAAATGGGAATGGTGGAATGGTGGAATGATGAGAGCCTCTGTTTTTCAAATTTTATATTTGGGGACATTTAATCTTTAGCGTCTACTACACACTTTTTCAGAATCAAAGCAGCTGCACTGACAATAGTTTTCAAATCAACATAAGAGCCCCCCAGGACTGACTGAACCCCCACTGACCCTTCATGGTCACAAAGAGTCCGCATCATCCATCATGGATTTTCCTGCTGAGATAAAGTTAGACTGGTGTTTGTGAGTATGAGGAAGGATTTTTACCTGTAACTGTCACATCAGGCAGTTTTATAGGATAAAGTTAAGAAGTAAAACTGCCCCCCCCCCTCCCAGAGCAGTCAGTCAGTGAAGCACAGAGTGGAGCAGACACAAAAATAATAATATATATATCCGCAATGCCTTGAGGGAAGTTCTTCAAATTTAAACATTCACCTGGAGTCAAGGATGATCTGATTAGATTTTGGTAGCTAAAGGTCAAAGGTCAAGGTCAGTGTGACCTCTCAAATCACTTTTTAGTCATCACTCAAGACTTCACACAAAAATTATATCAAAGTTTCACACAAATGGTTCATATTTTCTATGACTGTGGATAAACAGGGATGTAACCTGACACAGTCTGAGTGGAGGAGGCAGACGACCACCAGGAGATGATTCTAGTTTTGATGAGTTGATGTTGATGTGGAAGATGTTTATCAGTGGAGTTTGACAGAGGTAAAAAGGCCTCCATAGTTTTCATAGTTCACTGTACCATCATCTTCATCTTCATTATTATGCACCTCTGAAAAACAATACAACAGTGGAGATTCTGAGTAAAAAAACCCACAACAAATAAATGTTGAATTTGATCACAGAGAAGTCCTTCAAATTTAAAGCTACCCAGACTCACAGATTTCCCTCCCAGCTGACTGTTGATGTGTTGAAGCTGAACACAGTTCACAGCTGATTCAGCAGAACCTGAACGCATCAGTTCCTGTCTGATCTGATCTTTACCTGAATGTGTCACTGTTGGGCTGAGACCTGCACAGACACAAACAGTAGTAGTAGTAGTTTTAATCAGTCATCACACATAATGCAGTAATTATAAACAATGTAGGAAAAAACCCAAAGTCAACAGTCTGTTTATCAAGTAGTGACTGAACAGGTTCAGGCCAAAGCAAAATGCTTCTATATACCTGCCTACATTCTTATCAATTAAGCTACTCACCAATAGAAAATTATTCACTCTTGTAACTCTCTGAAATATCTCTATAAACCACTCTTTTAAGAACCAAAAGGAAATTACACATTTTTCTAAATTTCATATCAGCATTGTTCCATAATTTAAGAAAAGGAAATCACTCATATTTGTAACCCTCAAAAACAGCTTTAGAGATCATTCTTTTGAAAACCAAAAGCGATTTACACATTTTTAAATTTATGCTAGCATTGTTCCTCAATTTAACCCCAACAATAGAAACACATGTCTTTTTAATCAATTTTTTTATTTTACTTTTATATTTTTTTAATCTTTTTGTAGAATAAATTTACAAATTTATATTTGTTTCCTGTATTGAAAAAAACACACTCTGGGAGTGACTTTGAGATTTTTAGCTCTGAACATTATTTACATTAGTTATATTATTATTATTATTATTTATCATTATTTATAATAAACTAAATCATTAAATTTCATACCATAAGAATTTGAAACAATGGATTTGTATGATAATTTTAAGCAGCCTTATTAATAATATGTATGGCTCACAATAAGTTATACAGGAAAGTATAAGTAAGCAGTAAATTAAATACAAGGCCTTAGAATTGAATATATCCCTAGATTTATACAGAATTACTATTGATTTAGATATTTTTTCTTGAATATAATCACAACCCAAGGGAATTTAGTCTCAAAAACGTTCAATTTCAACATCTCAGGTTTTTAGTTCAATATCATCAAACCACGTTTTGAGAATTTCCGGCGCCCTTTCAAAAGCAGACAAGAGCTTCTTTAAATTTCTCCAAGTGCAAAATAAATTTGTGTTGTCTGCAAAAATGACAAGTTTAAATATCATTAATGTAAAGTCTGTAGGAGCTGTGGAAAACACGAGCGGAAACATGTTTTTTATATTAGAAGGGCAGATTTCTAAAAAAAAAACGAAGGAGCAGGTTTGTGTGTGAGGTGTGGAAGTAAAATCCAAGCAACAGAGGATAAATAAAAGATGATCAAGTTGCACATCAGTTTCTCATAAAACAAAGGTGAATCATGATTTGTAAGTTTTTTTCAAAAATGAAGTCAGAAAAACATCTCCATCTACTCTAACAACCTGACAGGAAATGTCACGTTTGTTAAGATCAGGAGAACCACACAGCAGTGATATGAATCTGTAAACATTTCTCTGATACTGTATGTAGTGCTTTAAACACACATCTTCACTTTTGACCCAATCTAGTTGTACAGGTGCATAAATCCAGTTTTCTAACCCAACTTCATGTTGGACACAAATTAGTGAATGAATCAGAATAAAAGAGAATATTCAAGAGTGAAAAGGTGGAAAGAGAGCTGTGTACGATGTGAAGTCTCTACCTTGTTGGAAGTTGTTCTGTTTCCATTTGGTACAACTGAATATGAAATTAGACAAAACACAAAAAAAGATGAGAACATGTGTGAAGTTTTCCATCAGCAGCAACAGACAAAGATGATGTCGTCTTTAAAATCCATCAATAAACAAACCTATTTTCTCTGCTGAGGACTGAGGGCGGAAGGGAAACAGCAGTTGGTTTCACACTGCTTGTATCTGTCACTTCACACTTCACACAATGACTCCTCATACTTTGACCTTTGATGAAGATGAGAGGTGTTTTCAATCGATTTTAATATCCTCATACAGCCACTGCGCTGTGTATCCACAGTGTTCATATGTGAACACTGAGCAGGACAAGACAACCATGTTACCATCCTTCTGTTCAGTCACTGCTGAGGACGGATACATTGTGAGAGAAAGAACTTCATCACTGTGATCATAATGATTGTACTGTTTCAGTGTTTTGTTCAGACAGTTCCTCTCACTGTCACTGGTAATAAAAGACAGATCAACTAGAGCACCTGGAGGCTGTTGTTGTCCTGATTTGTCAAACTGTCAGCAGCTGTAATGACCAACATCCTCAGATGAGAACCGTTCTCTTTAAGACTCAGTCTGTCTGATTTACTCTTGGCATGCTCATCAATCAAAGAGGAAGGTTGAGGAAGTTGAGTTGCAGATATAGTTGTGCAACTGTTGTTGTCTCCAAAACACAACTGAGTAAAGAGTTCATGGATGTTTGTTTGTTTGATATCACACATAAATGCAGTAGTGAGTCAAACACGTTGGCCACCAGACGCCTGCAGCTGATGGTACAAGAAAGTGACACTGGGAAACAACAAATACGATGACATGTTAGTGGTTTTTTGAATTGTTGTGTCCTCGTTGAAGCGTGGTATTTTGTGTGAATGTATGTGTGAACAGAGGCAGCACAGCTCTCACGGTTTTCCCATCTGGACTAAAGTGGAAAACTAAAGTCAACCTTGGAGGTTTTGGGGTCAGTCTCTGAGGCCTCATCACTGATAAACAACCACAATAATTTCACTTCTGTGTACTGTAAAGAGCCTTAAAATAGTTCACGCAGCTGTCAATCATTGTAGGGTCTCGTGTTACATACACCTTCCAATCACACACATCCATATAAAAACATGTGGCTGCTCGGCCCTGTGTTTTTGCTGCTGCACCACTGTCTTCTTCCCTGAGGTGTCACTTCCTCCACCTCCCCAGCCCCCTCCTGCGCTGATGTTTGTTTGATCCATTTGTGTTCAAATTCATTTAATTGTCATTCAGGGGTGTAATGCGGAAGCTCTATATGCTGCAATACAAAACCAGTTTGTGACAGTACACCATGGAATGCAGCGAGTTAAATGTTTTCAGTTGGCTGTGTGAGCAGTGCAGTTCAAATTTAGGTCACAGGTCAAGACAAAAGGAAGGTTTCTGATTTTATTATTTTTCAGAGAAAATGATTAAATATGAGAACTGACCTTTGACCTGTCTTATTAGACTGAAAAAACTTCAGTCTTATTTTTGTTTGAAAGGATGGAAATGGGTCATTGGCCTAGTTACAGTGAGAGACTTTGAGCTTGTGTGAGTATGTAAGTTTGAAAAGAAGAGGCCCCAGAATCAACTCCTGGGGAGACTTCATCAAATTTTGTTCTGCTTTTTGTTACCAAAAGACACAAAATATTTTCTATCTTGCAAAATGAATTTGAACGTGCGTGGAAAAATCTCAGCTGGAGACACAAAATTAAACAATGACAGTTTATAACTTTGGAGAGTAAAAACAGCAACAACAAGTAAGAACAGCATCAGCTTGTGTGTCCTGAGGAATCCAGTTTTACAGAGTTTAAAGAGGAATCTATAGCAAAGAAAATGCATAGTGCAATTATACAAAACACTGTGCATGAGTGGTTGTAATTAGCAGATTATACAGTTTTCAGTTATAATAAAGAGTCTCTGTTCCAGCTGAAAGCTCATTCAAGGCCACACTACAAAATTTACAAAAACACACTGGACAACCAACAAACATGTTTACAGCAAAGCTATAAATAACAATCAACTCATTTCTTGTGAACACAAACATCGTATATATGCATGTATTTATATATATATACAGCTCCTGAAGCAGTACTGTACTCTACAGTGTATTTCACTGTGAGCCATCAGTTCAGCTGAAGCATTGATGGATCTAGAATCATGTTGGGAATCTGAGGGATGGTGGAGGTTGAGCACTGGTGCTGTACTGATGTAGCATGGACTCACTTTCTATGGCAAGATTTCATGTGAATGTACCATCATGTTTCAGTAAGATGCCCCTCTTCCTTCAGACAGGTGGACAGCTCTACAGTGTCATGTAACACACTGTGTCTGTAGTATGTCTTAAAGGTATTTTCATTTCTCACTGTGACCACACTGAGCAGTGATGGTCACTTTTGTGTCTGTCTGTGTCAGTCTCCATGATTGACACATGATCATCTTTTATTAAGGAAAGAAGCTGTTTTTTGATTCATGGTCTATTTTATTTTGAAAAACACTACAAGAAGTGTTAATTGTGTCTGCCTTGACACTAGAGGAGGTATTTTCCACCTTAAAGCTACAAACAGAATACATTCATGATATTTTCAGATTGTATATATTGATCAACTGATTTATTTATATGTTCATACATGATCAGCATTAATAACATCAGTGCTGCAGCTGCTCACTGTGACCTCTGACCTCCTGTATCACAGCCATTACATCAATATTCTCACCAGGATTAACATAAAAATATATCAACTGTGTGTATCAGGGGTAAGAGTCATTTATATCAGTGTGATTATTAATAAGTGATGATGATGATCATCATCACTCTAAACATCCACCCCCTGTTCAGTGTGGTGGGACACAGTTCATGTAGGATGGAAACATGTGTGTTCAGTCTGTAAATGTGTCTCTGCTCCTCTATAAACTGCTGTTTTGTTGCTGTGCTCACTTGAAGTTGAAGGGATACTACACGCTGTCGAGGATCTTCTACTTCAGGTCAGTCATATGTGTTTTCCAGTTGCTGGAATATTATAAATACTGAAAGCTGTTATCTGATAGAGAGGTGTACTTGTCTGACCTCTGACTCCTGTGAGGCCACTTAAAATCAAACTCACAACTCCCAATCATCCCCAAACCATTTGGGCCTAATATTTCTGTGGTATTGTGATGAGCTTGTGCAGAAGATCATCAGCTGGAACAAAATTTCAATTATCAACCACATGTGTCAGGTCATAGCACTTTGTTTGTTGTGTCCATTGTGCTGGAGGTTTCCTACGGTGGCCCTGAGAGCTCAACACACTGCAACTTAAGAAAACACATGTAAACAGACAAAACACAAACAATTTTAGAAAACATCTTCATCAATTTGACAGCACATGAGTTGCAGATACTCACAGCACAAAGGAAGTGTTTCCAGGGGACAATAAAAAGTGATGAACCTGCTGGGACACACTTGATGTTCAATGCTTTTAATTTCACAAGTCACAACTGGGCACTGAACAACAAGCGTGTCCCAGATGGGAGAAAGAGAGAGCGAGAGAGAGAGAAAAAGAGGATGTGCAGCAAAGGGCCACAGCTTGTATCTCTCTTCTCTCCCCGAGTCTGGTTTTGTTGGAGATTTCTTCTTCTTAACGGGAATTTTTCCTCCCCCGTTACCAGGCGCTGCTCTTTGTGGGAATCGTATGTAAAGTAAGGTCGTGACCTCACCCTGTAAAGTTGGACTTGAACCCTGGCCGCTGGAGTTAGGACTACGCCTTCATTTTACACCCTCAGGTGACCTTTCTTAAGTTGCAGTGCTTTGAGCTTTCAGGGCCTCTGTAGTTTAATTTGATTTTGTTAGGTTCATCCACATTTCCTTTCAAATGTCACGCTGATCATTGTTGATGTAAATTATAGAACATGTAAACTGAAACAGCTACGTGAGTAGACAGTGTCACAAAACGGTTGGTTACAGTGAAGTCCAACAACACTGCAAAACAACTGATTCAAATGATGGTTGAATTTGCATGAGTTGATTTCATATTGAGAACAACACATACACTACTCTCTACCAGGCTTTGTGGTCACTCAGACAGTTTGAGAAACACTAAATTCAAAACATGATATTTTAACAAATCTATCGTGGACCACTGGTGTCCACAGACCGCCTCTTGAGGTTTGGATCCTTTACTAATCTGTAACTCCATGATATATAAATCATGGCTGCAAACTAACCACTCCCTCTCTGCACCTTTACCACACCCACACTCATATTCCTCACTCATCCACACCACACACTGCCGACTTTACAAAGCCCCATTATGTTAAAACATTTTTTCGAACTATAATTAGGTTTAATCCGGATCCATAAGATGTTGTTTATTCATCGTTAACCTTGGTGTGTCTCCTTTTTGTTGTGGCCACTGGAGCCAGGTCATAACACGCTTCAACACACCTCAGTTATCCAGTAACTAAAATGACTAAACTAGAAATAACTTTAAGAAAAGTGATTAAGACCATATCAACAAACTTGAAGCTTAATTAATACCTTCATTAAAAACATTAATCTCAACAATTTACAACAGTGGATTGAAATATAAAAGAATGTAATAAATGGATGAATTAAATACTGTAGTATGAAATGTACAATCAACTGTGACTACTTAAAAAAATAATAAAACAAACATTACAGTTGTGGATGAAAGTAAAGGTGAACTTCACTGTTAAGCATAATAAAACAGGCAGTTGAATCTTGAACATTATTTTAGTAACAAGTATAAACCATTCTTCATCATGAGTCCTTTTGTGTGTTTATATGAAGCCGACTCAAAGTTTGTGAGAGAAGCTGTTCTGAAGTCAGTTCATATTCACAGATTCTTCACTGTGATCACTGGAGTATTTGCCCCAATTTGCCCCAGTAACATCCTCTCTAAATAAGTGATGCTCTTGGAGCACACTGATATAAACTGTAATGATTGAGAGCTATGAAGAATGAACGCTGATGGTTTAAAGTATTGACAATTTGTCAGAGTTATGTCTGACATGGAGGCAGAGAGTTAAAGACCGTGAGACAGATGGTGAGGGGATAAGATAAGAGGCTGTAGGGAAGGAAGAGCAGAGCTGACAACACTGAACCACAAGTGTTACATTAAATAAATACTATATTAAGAAAAATAACACTCATCACATAAGACACTGTGGAACAAACTCACATGAACATTTCACCGTAGCTGAAGTTGAGCTCAGAAAAACTCTTTAAAATATATTTTCTCCTGGTGCTGAATTGAAATCCATACGCAACAAAAGCTCAGGTGTATCAAACCTTATGTGAGGGTGACGTACAAGGCTGCCACTTAAACTATGAACACATGAGGGCATAACACTCTTCACAAACCCATGAACCCTGTCAATCTTCCCCAGGTTTGCACCTGCATCCATCTGCATCTCAGAGATGGACAGTAGCTAAGTAGATTTACTTGAGTTCTATACTTAAGTAAGTTTTTCCAGTATCTGTACTTTACTTGAGTATTATTTTTTTTGGGAAACTTATGACTTTTACTCCTCTACATTTCAAATATACAGTACAAGACAATTATTGTGCTTTTGACTCCACTACATTTCTATGAAGTACTCTTACTTTGAAGCAGAGCTTTAGTCAGTGGAATGAATTTGAGCTTTTATGACAATTTCTATAGACTTTGAAGCTTATCCTTGTTGTACAGGTTCTACAAACAGTCAGTCAGTCAGTCAGTCAGTCAATCAGCAGGTTGTTTCATGAGTCATCAGGTTCTGTAAATGTGCAACAATACAACAATGTGTTGATATAAAAAAACAGCTCAAGGGACAGTGACATGTAGAAAGTTAACTGAGGAAATGAAACAAATGTGAGAACACATGTACCAAGATGGCCACAATAAAGGCAGCCGGCTTCACAATTGATGTGTTGCTGTTCTTAAAAAATGAAACATTACAGATCCCAGCCCTCAACCCGGTCCAGCAGGTGGACCAGACTGAAGTCTGTTCACTTCCCTGCTCATGTGTCAGGAGCAGAGCTCCCTCTGGTGACGGTCTTCAAGAAACATCAGTGTCTGTTGATAACACTTATATGATCCTTATCCATGGACAACTCAGCTGCATCTGTGGGATGAGCAGGAAGTGGGTCAGTGGTAACAGAGATGTAGTGATAGCAAGTAATGGTAAAGGTTAATAAGACAACTCTCTCATGTCATAAAAATCGAACTAAAAACATATTTTAAAAATGTAGAGATTGAGCTTCCTGTTAATATAAGGATGATTAACAAATCTCTATTCATGTTTTTTTTTGCTGAAAGTTTGGTTAATCTTATTCAGTCTGTGATGCCATCATCAAATACATTTCTGATGTTGATCATGACATATGATCTAAAACGTGGAAATGTACTTTACAGCTTCAATGCATCTTTTTTTTCATAATATTTTCCATATTAACCATATGTACTACTGTCTGTATTAGTGTTATTTTTAGCAATAAGACAGAAGAATTAGGGGTATGACAGTATGACAGCTGGTTTGTGGTAATATTAACAGTAACTGTGTCTGGGAATCTGGGACTATGATACTGTACAAAAGCTCAGTATCACTTGATGTGATGAAGACCCTAAGGTGGGTTCTGCTTCACTGATGAAGGCCCTTGTGTTAAATCTACACTGGCCAGAGTTATGTGTTTCTGAAATAGTCTGCAAGAGGATTTAAACAGCTAGTTAAACAGTTAAACAGTTAGTTATTCAGGAATGTCACACAGTTCAAATCCCACAGTCAGACAAATATCTTGAGCATTTTAAAGCTTTGTTGGTTAATGGACAGAAGATAACTGTTCACATCATCAGCATCAGGACATTGAAAAAACTGTGAAGAAACTGAGTCTATTCTATTGTTAAACAGACAAACAGCAGCTGCCAGAAGCCGTTCAGACAACCACTGACTGTCCTTTCACCTGTAAGACTGGCTTATTGTAATATTTCTAAGTTTCGAAATTTTACATCATGACGACTTTATTCTCGTAATATCATGACATCATTGTCAAAATTTCAGATTTCTTTTTCTTTTTTTTTTTTTTTTTAACTTATTGTGGCCGTAATATTCCGTCGTACTGCTGGTTGCATGTAATCTTTGTGAGTTTTAATTTGACAGACTGTCCGGAAGCTCGTGTCGTCAAGTCGTTCCCGTCTTGACGCAGCTCCGTACCGACGCTGCCATCACTATACCTGAATGAGACCGTCCTGCATCCTGCCGTGCTCCCTGCACCGGACCGGAGCGAGCCAGGCCAGAGACACGACACTGTCCTCCCACGGCTGCAGACACCTCGCCTCCTGTGAACCTTGAAGGGTGGTAAAAAACAAACAAACAAACAAAAAAAAAAACATACAGGTGTCCCACGAGACCGGGCTGCTGCCCGGCGACGAGCGGAGGGGGCTGGCCGCATCTGTTGCCTGGGTGAATTCATTAACACGTTAGCATCCAGCTAGCTGGCTGTAGTCCCAGGTACCGTACGGAACTACGGGCTTTACACCGAAAGGCACGAATGTCAACTCCGGTTTGTGGTGGACAGCGCTTCACATGAGTCTGTAGTAAACACCGGGACCGGTAACGGAGCGATATATCACGTCCGGAGGAGAAGACGGACCGGGAATGGGGTTGATGTGAGGTTCGGGGGCTAGCGGGCTAGCTTCATGGAAACACAGCGGTAGTCTGCAGAGCGTAGCTTGTCGCTACACACCCTGCTAGCTAACATGGATGGTCTGATTCCCGCTGAGCCTCACGGTGTGTCACATCGGTAAATGCAATGAGAACACTGCTTTCCTCAGACAGCTAGAAGGCCGACGCGATAATGGAGTCTTTCCTGCAGATAGCTCCCCACTCCCTGGCTATAGTGCTGTCCAGGGTCGGGGCTGGGGAGGCGGTGGGGGCGGCCGGGGTGTCAGAGAGCGACGAGCTGCCAAGGCACCACACCGGCTATGAGATTTTTGCCGATTTCAAAGCAGAAAATACCCAGCAGCATGTGTGGAACCAGCGGATTACCGAGGCTGTGTCAGAGACCTTCTTCCTGGGCTGGATAGACGAGCATGTGCTGCTGATCCAGGGGAAGGAGGACCACCTGGAGGTGCTGAGGGAGGGTTGGATGCGAAGGTCCCTCAATCCGCCCCGGGGATTCACCATCAAATACCTGGGTAAGGCCTCTGCACTGTTTAGGGTTAGGCCCACTCATTGCTAGTGTTTTCATTGGTACTGTGAGAAACCACTACCATACCTTGATGCTGATCATCATCATCATCATCATCATCATTATTGTTGTTGTCATCTTAGCCTGTTGGTCTATTTCTCTTTTGTATTCAGACTCAATGCTAACTCTGATCAGACAGAAATTCCAGTGTCCTGTGCCACGTTTTACGTTTTAAGAAGCAGTGGCATCAGAGGAAAAGTATATTATAATCGCTTTAAAATCACAGAGGTGGATGGATACATCACAGTCTCTAATTTACACCAGATAATTTGGTGTCGTTGCTGATTGAGCAGCCTGTCTACACATGTTCAGAACCAGAACACGTTAAATCAAGTCCAAATGAGTTATCTCTTGTAAATGACCCTCAATAAGACACATGACTTAACAGTGACTAGTTTGGCAGAGTTGTAAAAGGAGGTGAAGTCATAACTTTATAACTTTCCTTAACTATTTATTTGATAAAACTGGGTTTCAGACATTTGCAGCCTCACTTGGAGTATTATTAGTAATTTATGGTGCTGTTACATCCCAGGTAGCGCTGGTACAATGATGTGTTGTTTGGTCCCCTAACCTTCATGGCAGGATGCAGGTCTGACCTGAACCTCCTGTAAGCTTAACATCCTTCCCATGTTTGCCCCACTGCTTCCCCTGCAACATCGCTCACTAGAGTGGTCAGAGCTGGGTCCAGTGTCACTAGCCAGGCACTGAACTCACAGACACACACACACACACAGACTAGAGCTGCAATGATTACATGTAACCAGGCTCCCAGTCACAAACTGCCTGTTTAAATCACAGCATCACCAGCAGATAAAGGACCAGTATGTAGAAATGTGTAGGATCTATTGGAAGCAATAGAATATAAGGTTCATAATTATGTCTCATTAGTGTATAGTCATCTGACACCAAGAATCGCGGGGTGTTTGTTAGCTTAGAATGAGCCCTTCATATCTAGCGGGTCGTTTTCCACCTACCATGTTGCACCGCCATGTTTCTACAGTAGCTGAGAATAGACAAACCAAACACTGGCTCTAGAGAGGGCCCTTTTGTGTTTTTATGTTACCTGGAGGCCACCGTAGGTTCTCCTATAAACTTGGAAAGGAAGGGGTGAGGGGAAAGGTGCTCTGCAGCCTCACCACTAGATGGCACTAAAGTCTCCACACTGCTCTTATAAATATCTGCAGCAGTCTGGAGGATGGTCTTAGCTTCACTTTATCTGCTACTGTGTCTCTATGAACCGAACAAATTATCACTGTGTTGTCGGCCCAAACACACACATTTGAAACTTGTGTGTGCAGCAGGATGTTCATCACCTCTGCTCCTGGTCCTTATTGCTCAGTGTTCTGTGTGATACTGAACATGCAGCTGCTGCTCAGTCAGTACTGAAAATGACTTGGAGTTTTTTACAAAACAAGCTCTTATGCAGACTGTATGCAGATGTTTGGGCATTTAGATACAAACAGAGGGTGAGCTGTGAGGTGACTGGTTAGGTGAGCTGTGAGGTGACTGGTTAGGTGACTGGTTAGGTAACTGATAAGGTGAGCGGTGAAGTGACTTGTTCAGGTGACTGGTGAGGTGAGCGGTGAGGTGACTGGTGAGTTGAGCTGTGAGGTGACTGTAGAGTCGACTGGTTAGGTGAGCGGTGAGGTGACTGGTGAGTTGAGCTGTCAGGTTACTGGTGAGTTGACTGGTTAGGTGAGCGGGGACTGGTGAGGTGAGCGGTGAGGTGACTGGTTAGATGAGCTGTGAGGTGACTGGTGAGTCGACTGGTTAGGTGAGCTGTGAGGTGAGTGGAAAGTTGACTGGTTAGGTGAGCTGTGAGGTAACTGGTGAGGTGAGCTGTGAGGTGAGCGGTGAGGTGACAGGTGAGGTGAGCGGTGAGGTGACTGGTTAGGTGAGTGGTGAGGTGCCTGGTTAGGTGACTGGCTAGGTGAGCGGTGAGGTGACTGGTGAGGTGAGTTCTGAGGAGACTGGTGAGGTGAGCGGTGAGGTGCCTGGTTAGGTGAGCTGTGAGGTGACTGGTGAGGTGAGACCTGTGGTGAGCGGTGAGGTGACTGGTTAGGTGAGCGGTGAGGTGAGTGGTGAGTTGACTGGTTAGGTGAGCTATGAGGCGACTGGTGAGGTGAGCGGTGAGGTGACTGGTGAGGTGACTGGTGAGGTTAGCTGTGAGGTGACTGGTGAGGTGACTGGTTAGGTGAGCGGTGAGGTGCCTGGTTAGGTTAGCTGTGAGGTGACGGGTGAGGTGAACGGTGAGGTGACTGGTTAGGTGAGTGGTGAAGTGACTGGTGAGGTGCCTGGTTAGGTGAACTGTGAGGTGACTGGTGAGTTGACTGGTTAGGTGAGCTGTGAGGTGACTGATGAGGTGAATGGTTAGGTAACTGGTGAGGTGAGCGGTGAGGTGACTGGTGAGGTGACTGGTTAGGTGAGCTGTGAGGTGACTGGTGAGGTGCCTGGTTAGGTGAGCTGTGAGGTGAGTGGTGAGTTGACTGCTTAGGTGAGCTTTGAGGTGACTGGTGAGGTGACTGGTTAGGTGACTGGTTAGGTGAGCTGTGAGGTGACTGGTGAGGTGAGCGGTGAGGTGACTGGTTAGGTGAGCGGTGAAGTGACTGGTGAGGTGCCTGGTTAGGTGACCTGTGAGGTAAGCGGTGAGCCGACTGGTCAGGTGAGCTGTGAGGTGACTGGTTAGGTGAGCTGTGAGGTGAGTGGTGAGTTCACTGGTTAGGTGAGCTATGAGGTGACTGGTGAGGTGACTGGTGAGGTGAGTGGTGAGGTGACTGGTTAGGTGAGCGGTGAAGTGACTGGTGAGGTGCCTGGTTAGGGGACCTGTGAGGTGACTGGTTAGGTGAGCGGTGAAGTGACTGGTGAGGTGCCTGGTTAGGTGACCTGTGAGGTGACTGGTGAGTTGACTGGTTAGGTAACTGATGAGGTGAGCGGTGAGGTGAGCGGTGAGGTGACTGGTTAGGCGAGCGGTGAGGTGGCTGGTGAGGTGAGCGGTGAGGTGACTGGTGAGGTGAGCGGTGAGGTGACTGGTTAGGTTATGGGTGAGGTGACTTTACAGGTGACTGGTGAGGTGAGCGGTGAGGTGACTGGTGAGTCGACTGGTTAGGTGACTGGTTAGGTTAGCAGTGAGGTGACTTTTGAGGTGACTGGTGAGGTGAGCTGTGAGGTGACAGGTGAGGTGACTGGTTTGGTGAGCGGTGAGGTGACTGGTTAGGTTAGCGGTGAGGTGACTTTTCAGGTGACTGGTTAGGTGAACTGTGAGGTGATTGGTGAGGTGACTGGTGAGGTGACTGGTTTGGTGATTGGTGAGGTGACTGATGAGGTGACTGGTTAGGTGAGAGGTGAGATGAATGGTGAGTTGACTGGTTAGGTGACTGGTTAGGTGAGCCGTGAGGTGACTGGTTCGGAGAGCGGTGAGGTGACTGTTTAGGTGGGCTGTGAGATGACTGGTGAGTTGACTAGTTAGGTGATTGGTGAGGTGAGATGACTGGTGAGTTGACTGGTTAGGTGACTGGCTAGGTGAGAGGTGAGGTGACTGGTTAGGTTAGCGGTGAGATGACTTTTGAGGTGACTGGTGAGTTGACTGGTTAGGTGACTGGCTAGGTGAGCTGTGAGGTGACTGGTGAGGTGACTGGTTCGGTGACAGGTGAGGTGACAGGTGAGGTGACTGGTGAGTTGACTGGTGAGGTGAACTCTGAGGTGAGTGGTGAGGTGACTGTTTAGGTGGGCTGTGAGATGAGTGGTGAGTTGACTAGCTAGGTGAGCTGTGAGGTGACTGGTGAGGTGACTGGTTAGGTGATTGGTGAGGTGACTGGTGAGGTGAGGTGACTGGTGAGTTGACTGGTTAGGTGAGCTGTCAGGTGAGCGGTGAGGTGACTGGTTAGGTTAGCGGTGAGGTGACTTTTGAGGTGACTGGTTCGGTGACAGGTGAGGTGACTGGTTCAGTGAGCCGTGAGGTAACTGGTGAGTTGACTGGTGAGGTGAGCTCTGAGGTGAGTGGTGAGGTGACTGTTTAGGTGGGCTGTAAGATGAGTGGTGAGTTGACTAGCTAGGTGAGCTGTGAGGCGAGTGGTGAGTTGACTGGTTAGGTGAGCTATGAGGTTTCGACAAGCATAAAACCTGCAAGCCCACCTAACATCACTGAGTTTTGGCAACTCTCGAGGCTGATCTTCAAACATTGAGCACTGTATGTCCATCCACTTTTGGTGTACGTACGATCCACACAAAAATGTTCATAGGCGCTGCAACAAAGAAAAAAAGCATGATGCCTCTGGCACTGCTTTCACTGTGTCTACAATTACCAAATTAAGGCAGCGTGCATTGCAGTGCACATAAAAAGTGTGCTTAGCCTGTGACTGTATATACCACTGTGTCTGCCGCTCATCACTGAGGCCCTGTCGTAACCTTGTCCGACCAGCTGCTCTCTGTATTCCAGTCCATATTTTTCGAGGCTATTCACAATCTTTTCTGTTAGCCCAGCAGCATCAAGCTTATCAGCATGTTCAAAATGCATGAAACTTTCATGCACTGTTCCCTCATAATAGTACCTGAGCACTAAGGAAATTTGCTCTTCTTTTTTTAAATCCTTTGTCTCATCAGCTAAGATGCTGAATGTCTGGCTTTGTTTTACCTCTTCAACAATGTCCTTCCGTACCATCTCAGCCAGCACCTCCAAAATCACATTTTGGATGCTGTGACTGGTATATTCGGCATTGCTATGCTCCATTTTCTGTTTCACTAAAGGGTCATGCTTAGCAATCAGTTCCATAATGGCCTAAAAGTTCCCTCTGTTGCCTGAGTCCCCTGACTGTCGGTGGACAGGCTGTGCAATGTTTTGGGTGGCTGTACACAGCAGGACATCAGCAATTGTTTTGATATACTGTCTGTTTTCTTCCACCTTTTTTTGGTATTATTTATCCATTGCCTGGAGTAAAGATGTATTGTTCTCAACACCCCTCTTATACTCTGTCCATGCCACCATGGCATTGAGATGATGCTCTGCCTTGGCATACATCTGGAATGCTCCATCTTTATACGTGGCCTTTTTCCAGTTTGAAAAACCAGTATCTAAGGAGAACACTGTTTCAGGCGCAGAGGGGAGCGAAAAATGCCTACAACCAAAACAGTGTGCACTATCCTGGCATTGTGAATACTCAAGCCAGGTGTGCACTTTGCACCATGTGGCGTTGAAGGCCCCTCGTCTGACCCTGTCCGTGCCGACTTCGTGGGAAGGTTTTCAGCATCGGTTGTGCGGGGCCCGCAGCGCTTGTTTGAGATATATCTGGAAATATAAAAAGTTCCAAAATGAGTCTGTGGAAACTAATCCTCATGGTCAATGGTGAAATTGTCTAAGACTAGGTAATTGTTTATGTCCCCCTCTACTCAAAAACATCTTTTTTCTTGTTCCTACAGTTGCATGTTTGAGCTTCAATGTGCAGAATCTGACACGTGAAGACTGTTTTTACATTCATCTGCAGAAATTAGAACGTTTCACTGTGCTCACTGAAAATCTGATTGTAAGGGGTAGGACTCAAGCATGATTTGTGACATCACAAATAGTTTGGAGAAATTATTCAGCTTATTCAAGAGTGTGGGAACTTGAAGCCTCCAGTGCACATACACTGAGAATGGGCTTAACAGTGAGGTAGGAGACATTTGATGTCCACCAGGAAACCTGTAGAAATTAAAAAACTAACTAAAAATAGTTGATGTAATTTTAAAGATTTTAACAAGATAATTTACCTTTTGTGAGAAAAACCAGGTCAGTCAAATTATTTTTCAAAGTAGAGTATTTTAAATAATGTCTGGAGCGGATCTTTAAACAATGACAAGTTTATACTGAGGTGTTCTAGCTTTACCTGTTACACCCAAAATTCACCAAGAGACAACTGTATTCTAGCAGTTTAGTAATACAGAAGAGCAATGCACATATTGCTAGATGGAGGGTTAAGTTAATATAAAATTAAAATTCTACCTTGGGGACCTTTGGGTGCAGCAAACGTGGGCATTGGTTGAGCATGGATGTTCCTGTTCCCGCCGCTGCTGCTGTCGTCTGCATCATCAGGCTGCGTGGTCTCCTCCCTGGGTGCATCTAAAGTATTGATTGGCACTTCATTATATCTAAAATTACATTTAAATGATACTTTTTACAATATAGCATAAAGTACCTATGTTTAACAAAGGCATACTATTAAAAACTGCACAGTGCACAATAGCATCAGTTTAATTTAGTAAGATTAAATAAAAGTAGGATATTTAGTCACTTCATTCACTGAGCAAATGTAAAATCTTGCAGAACAACAAAGCACATACTATGTGGTATACATATGACTCCATTTTAAATCATATTCTTCAGGTCTGTATTTTCACCTAGAGGTCCATGGGTCTGGCCTTGAACCTGTGATGGGGCCTGGCTGCTGCATTCAGGCTGACCCTGACCTTCCCTGCGTTCCTCAGGCTGACCTGCACTGCTCTGACACTGCTTCTTCTTTATGAAGAAGTCGTGGATCTCTCCCTGTCTCCGTTTCATTTTTACAGTCTAGTCTACAAAACACCTTTACAAACACAATGAAAAGCAATAAATTACTCAATGTTGTTCACTGTTACAGTAATCTCTCCATTTTCATGTGCTGCTTTTCGACATTAATTAATAGTATATGCAGCTGGGCAGAGAGACACACAGGGAGGTAGGTAAACAACTCCAGCTGTTGCCAACAGTCCTTATATTACTGCAGTGTTTTCCCAACTTCTTCTCTGAGGACCCACTTTTTAAAAATGACAAACAATCAGGACCCAATTCACAATAAGTCTTATCCATAAATTGTCAGGAGTGAATTTGTGCATAAATGAATGTTCTTGACCATTTTTACTGCCATTTCCACATCACCTTATATTAACTTGAATAGGCAAACCAGCCATTTTGAAGAAATATACTTTTGATAAATCACAACTTTGTTTTCAGCACGTGTTGTTGACAACATATACACATTAAATACTTTATTAAGAGACCAAATCAATGTATTTAGGCATAGTTAATAGGCTATCTCATTGTTTTATTTCTTCTCATCAGTAAAACAATATACACATTTTAAATGCTTAATAAATGAGATGAAATAAGTGTATTTAGGCAATTAAAAGGCTCTCTGTTTTTTCCCTCTCAGTAAAACAAACAGAATGTACACTGGCCTTTATTATAATTTCAATGTTGTAAGTACAATTATCATAACAATATGAACATTCACTGCTTCTTGTTGAAAGATTTCAGAAATGGGAAAAAAATGAAAAGAAAAGCCAGCACTCACAATGTCCTTTTAGAGGTTTTAATAGTCACTGGAAAAGCGGCAATTTGCTGCTTTTCCAGTAAGCGGAAAATGCACTGGTAGTCTTCCTCACTGAGGAAGACCTTTGCCGCTTTTCCAGTGATTAAAACCTCTAAAAGGACATTGCGAGTGCTGGCTTTTCTTTTTTTTTTTTGGCGCGCACCCCATGACAGAGCTTCATTTTTGAGAGTGCTTGCTTTTTTGTCCTCTGTTTTAAGCTAACATTAAGCTAACATTACATTAGCCACGTAAAAACACTGGTCATCTTGTTTCACAAGTTTCCCATGCAAACGAAATCAAAATTAGGTGTAACAGTAGTTTGCAAAACATACATGCAATTCTTAAGAACTTAAGCGGTGAGGTGACTGGTTAGGTCAGTTGTGAGGTGACTGGTGAGTTGACTGGTTAGGTGAGCGGTGAGGTGACTAGTTAGGTGAGCTGTGAGGTGATTGGTGAGGTGACTGGCGAGGTGACTGGTGAGGTGACTGGTTAGGTGACTGGCTAGGTGAGCTGTGAGATGATTGGTGAGGTGACAGGTGAGGTGACTGATGAGGTGAGCCGTAACGTGACTGGTGAGGTGAGCGGTGAGGTGACTGGTGAGGTGACAGGTGAGGTGACTGGTTAGGTCAGTTGTGAGGTGACTGGTTAGGTGAGCTGTGAGGTGATTGGTGAGGTGACTGGTTAGGTGAGCAGTGAGGTGACAGGTGAGGTGACTGGTTAGGTGAGCGGTGAGGTGACTGGTGAGGTGCCTGGTTAGGTGAGCGGTGAGGTGACTGGTGAGGTGACTTGTTAGGTGAGCGGTGAGGTGACTGATGAGGTGACTGGTTAGGTGAGAGGTGAGATGACTGGTGAGTTGACTGGTTAGGTGAGCTGTGAGGTGACTGGTTAGGTTAGCGGTGAGGTGACTGGTTAGGTGACTGGCTAGGTGAGCTGTGAGATGATTGGTGAGGTGACAGGTGAGGTGAGCCGTAACGTGACTGGTTCGGTGAGCGGTGAGGTGACTGGTTAGGTCAGTTGTGAGGTGACTGGTGAGTTGACTGGTTAAGTGAGCGGCGAGATGACTGGTTAGGTGAGCGGTGAGGTGACTAGTTAGGTGAGCTGTGAGGTGATTGGTGAGGTGACAGGTGAGATGACAGGTGAGGTGACTGGTTAGGTAAGGTGACAGGTGAGGTGACTGTTAAGGTGAGCTGTGAGGTGATTGGTGTGGTGAGCTGTAAGGTGACTGGTGAGGTGACTGGTTAGGTGAGCAGTGAGGTGACTGGTGAGTTGACTGGTTAGGTGACTGGCTAGGTGAGTTTTGAGGTGAGTTGCGAGGTGAGCTGTGAGGTGACTGGTGAGGTGACTGGTTAGGTGACTGGCTAGGTGAGCTGTGAGTTGACTGGTGAGGTGACAGGTGAGGTGACTGGTTAGGTAAGGTGACAGGTGAGGTGACTGTTAAGGTGAGCTGTGAGGTGATTGGTGTGGTGAGCTGTAAGGTGACTGGTGAGGTGACTGGTGAGGTGAGCGGTGAGGTGACTGGTTAGGTGAGCAGTGAGGTGACTGGTGAGTTGACTGGTTAGGTGACTGGCTAGGTGAGTTGTGAGGTGAGTTGCGAGGTGAGCTGTGAGGTGACTGGTGAGGTGACTGGTGAGGTGACAGGTGAGGTGAGCCGTAACGTGACTGGTCCGGTGAGCGGTGATGTGACTGGTTAGGTCAGTTGTGAGTTGACTGGTTAGGTTAGCGGTGAGGTGACTTTTGAGGTGACTGGTGAGGTGACTGGTTAGGTGAGCTGTGAGTTGACTGGTTAGGTTAGCGGTGAGGTGTCTTTTGAGGTGACTGGTGAGGTGACTGGCTAGGTGAGCTGTGAGATGATTGGTGAGGTGACAGGTGAGGTGAGCCGTAACGTGACTGGTCCGGTGAGCGGTGAGGTGACTGGTTAGGTCAGTTGTGAGGTGACTTTTGAGGACACTGGTGAGGTGACTGGTTAGGTGAGCTGTGAGATGATTGGTGAGGTGACTGGTTCGGTGAGCGGTGAGGTGACTGGTTCAGTGAGCGGTGAAGTGACTGGTGAGTTGACTGGTTCGGTGAGCTGTGAGTCGACTGGTTAGGTGAGCTGTGAGGTGATTGGTGAGGTGACTGGTCAGGTGACAGGTGAGGTGACTGGTTCGTGAGCTGTGAGGTGACTGATGACATGACTAGTGAGGGGGCGGTGAGGTGACTGGTGAGTTGACTGGTTCGGTGAGCTGTGAGGTGATTGGTGAGGTGACTGGTCAGGTGACAGGTGAGGTGACTGATGAGGTGACTGGTTCGTGAGCTGTGAGGTGACTGATGACATGACTAGTGAGGGGGCGGTGAGGTGACTGGTGAGTTGACTGGTTCGGTGAGCTGTGAGGTGATTGGTGAGGTGACTGGTCAGGTGACAGGTGAGGTGACTGATGAGGTGACTGGTTCGTGAGCTGTGAGGTGACTGATGACATGACTAGTGAGGGGGCGGTGAGGTGACTGGTGAGGTGAATGATTAGGTGACTGGTTCAGTGAGCTGCGAGGTGATTGGTGAGGTGACTGGTTCGGTGAGCGGTGAAGTGACTGGTTAGGTGAGCAATTAAATGATATATAGGCTTATTTGTGAGAGGCAATCCCACCTCGTTGGATACTAATCCTCTTTACTGGTGAAAAGCTAATCAGATGCGCTTCCCAAGGCTGGCCACTGTAGCAGACGCCATCTCTGCATTCCTTGGACACATCTGAGTGGGTATTTTTCACCTAGGGTCTCACAGTCAACAGACTGCGCACCAGCACAGCACGACATGTTTCTATTTCTGAACAAAAACAAATAGACAAGCTATCCACAATGCTGAGGACTAAGGTAGGCCTGTTTATTTCATTTTGAGGTCCGAGAAATGCGACTACAAGTTAACGTTTTGTTCCCCCGTTAGCTTTTTTTGATCATCAATTAGCTGAGAGCGGAGGAGGAGGAGGTTGTCTTACAGCACTCTCTACACTGGAGCATTCAACGTGTTTTTGTTTTATAAACTGTTTATCTGTTAGAAAGTCTGCCTACTATTTGCTATTTATTTGAAGTTATAAAATATTTTCCTACATTGGACATCTAGGCTTTTATGCCGGTTCTGCACATGTAAAAATACACCCCTTCTTATGAAAAACAGTCACAGACACTCGTCCATTCTAAATGGTACATTTTAATCTTGTAGGTTAACAGCTAATGCTCAGTTAATGAGCATCGGTTATTGGTCAGAAATTTTTTTTACAAATCAGCATCCATAGTGAGCTGTGAGGTGACTGGTTAGGTTACTTCCACATTGAATATCTGTTAATAAGGAGCCAAGGGGACTTGATAATACTGGAATGAATGAATATTGATCTAGGGTTGTGTGATCTCAACCATAGTGTGTTAACACCAGAAAAGTATTTCCTTCTGCTGGCCATCAAGCAATTATGCTCCTGTGCTCTGTCTTAACCACAGGTGGAGCTAATCTGAATTTATGAATTTAAAACATAGTGCTTTTTATGTGTGTATGGGGTCCTCACTTCTTTTGCGACGTGCCCTTTGCTGTATATTTCACCTGCCTTTAAAAACTCTTTGGATGTTCTGACGGTCCACAGGCCAACAAGGATTTGAGCCGGTAGTCCCCATGAGCAGTCTGCCTGTGCTCTGGTCTGATCTCTTTCCTTGTTGGAGGCCTTTTTAGCTGAAAACATCACTGTAGTGTAATTACTTGTTGTTATTTACTCTGGAGTTCCGTGTTAAATCTGAACTGTGTAACTTTTGTGTCCTTCTTCTGGGAATGAGAGTAATTACAGGAACACTGAACTAATCCATCTTGGACCTCCTAAGACAGTGACCCAGAGAGATGTGGTGTCAGCAGGAAAGAGGCCACAGACACCAGATTTAAACTCTGGTATACAGCAGGATACAGAGAGACGTACCTGGAGCTGATGTGGTTAACCAGTAGGGCTGAACGGTTTTGTGAAATTATTGCGATATGATAAAACGTGATTTTCTAACTGCAAAGGCTGCGATTACACTCATGTCACATGACATGCAAGCAAGAGTAGAACAGTTGGCTAAAAGAGGGAGCACAAAACTTAGCATGCTACTTTTTGACCTGTTGTATAATGGCCTGCGGCTCGACAGAACCTGGCACTGCGGAAACTTTAGTGTCTAAGAGGAGCAGTAAGTCGGTTGTATGGAACTATTTTGGCTTTAAAAAAGAAAATGTTGCATAGTGTCAGGTATTGTGCAGAACCTGCCTTGCTACCGTTGCTACCTCATGGGGCAACACTACTAACCTGTATCAGCACAACAAAGTCATGTACGATAGTTACATGGCTAAAATTCTGACCACCATTGTGTCAAGTAAGCCGAATACCACCCGACAAGGAGCACTGATCGTAATGTTTGAAAGCACAACTCCATATGAACGTAATTCAAAACGGCACAGGGAAATTACTCAGGGAATAATGGAGTTCACAAGTTCACAGAGAAAGATACGATGCCTCTCAGCACGGTGACCAAGTCTGGGTTTACGGCTTTGATAAATACACTGGATAAGCGGTACAGCATGCCCTCACACAAATACTTTAGCCAGGTTGCCATATCGGAGCTATATAAAAAATCAGTGGAGTTTTTTGCTATTACAGCTGACGTGGTGAAGCCGTATAGCAGAGCCCTATCAGAGTCTAACGGTGCATTTCATTAATGAAGACTTCGTCCAGCTGGGTGAAGAGAACCATGTCCGCATAATGATGGACAATTTTACATGCTTACAAGACTGTAAGTTAAACAAATCAGTCAAAATGCTACTGTGATTGAAGTAGTTACATAAAAATATGCCAGTCAATTCATGCATCATCTACAGGAAAGAACAGTTTATGTTTAATCTAATATTGTGTTAGTCTTGATATAGAATGATTTATTGTTTGTGTTTGCTTGTGTTTGTTGAATAATACAGAAGATAAGGAACTTTAAAAAAAAAAAAAATTGCATATCAAACACTATGAAATAATAATGTAGGATCTTTCTTAAGCTTGTAACGATGATGGAGACAATAGGGCTGGTGGTGGTTTTTAGGGACACATGATGAATGGCGGCACAAGTCAAACTGCACATACAGACACATCCAGGGTTTTCTGCTCCTGAGTCCTGGTGACTGTGCAGCCATCTACTTTTTTTCTGTGTGCTGTTAACACACAGTCTGTAACTTCTGCCTCTAGGAGTCTCTCAATTAAAGCATTAACAAAACACAGCGTTGGGTGACATTGTGAAGTAGCGTGGGATCATGGGAGTTGTTCCCTTCACCACTGTTGTCATCGGCTTCTCCTGGCTTTGATTCCTTCAGTGTCAGTGGTTCTGCAGGTCATAAATTCTCTCAGAGAATATTTTAGTTTTTTTTTCTCGTAAATGTACCACAGATTTTTTCTCTTAAATTTCTTGAAAGTGAGTTTTTGCTCAGACTATTACCCACCTTCCCCACTCTGTATTTATTTATTTATTTATTTTTACCAGCAATGGCCCTAATACACCTTCCTAGATTATAATACTAGTTTTTTTACGAACAGGTGATGAGTGTTTATTAAGTGACAGGTTTCTTCCTCCCACAAATTTGAGGATATTAAAATGAAAATGAAAGCACCTGATGTATGAGTCCTTACCTGGATGTTAGCACCTGTGGGTGGAGGAGCCGGCTGATGTGAGGACTGCAGCGTGTCCTGTATGTTCGAGGAAGAGCTTCTTATGTAACTGTTGTATTGAAAACAGAGGGAGCTACTTCTGTCCTTTCTGTAGCCGAACATGTCTTTAGCCTGCAGATAGTGTGTGTGTGTGTGTGTGTGTGTGTGTGTGCGTGTGTGTGTGTGTGCGTGTGCGCGTGCGCGCGTGTGTGTGTGTGTGTGTTGGGGTTTTCTGCTCTGATTAAAGAGAAGAAAGGCAGGAGTGCCATGAATAAAGGTCTTATTCTTCCCACCACCACAGGCTTGTATACACAGACTGATGGTGGTAGACTGGAGTAGTACCACACAGACACACACACCACAGATAATCTGTATCAGGTATTTGACCTCAATGCACGTGCCCTGACTGAAGGAGCAGATGCAACTGTTTCTCCACCTGTCTGGAATCTCTCTTTGTATTTATATTCCAAGTCTATGACTGATATTTTTCATTCTAAGTGAACTGCAGTCCCCACAGGGAGAAATCTCTGCCTTTATATATATATAACTACTGTAAAACTAGAATAAGCCTTGACTGATGGGTGGTTTCTGTGCTAGGTAGTTTGTGTGGTGGGTAGTTTCTGTCTTGTAGTTTCTGTGGTGGGTAGTGTAGTTGCTGTCTAGTGTATTTTCTGTGGTGGATAGTTTCTGTCATGGCTGGTTTCTGTGGTAGGTAGTTTGTGTGGTGGGTAGTGTAGTTGCTGTCTAGGGTAGTTTCTGTGGTGGATAGTTCCTGTCATGGGTTTGTTCTGTGGTTGGTAGTTTCTGTCATGTGTAGTTTCTGTGGTGGGTAGTGTAGTTTCTGTCTAGGGTAGTTCCTGTCGTGGGTAGTTCTCGTTGTGGGTAGTTTCTTTCATGGATAGTGTAGTTTATGTCATGGGTAGTTTCTAGGGATGGGTACCGAGCCCCTGGTATTGAACGGGCCCCAGGGCTACATTATTCAAGACCGCAGTATCAATAAGCTCTGACCTTAACGGTTTATTTCACCAACTCCGTAAAATATTCGTATATGTTTGATATATTTTCGCTGTTCTCAAAGAAGACGGCAGATCTGTCTTTCTCTCTCTCTATCTCTGCCTGCCTGCTGTTTGTGTGAGTGGAGGGCAGGGGGGTTGGGCTGTTGTTCCAGTGACACACACACACACACCAGACGGTGCAGCGCAAACACCAACTCAAGCTCATAGCCTACCTTTAGATAGATAACGATGGCAGAGAGAACCAAACGGTCCAAAGTGTGGCTCTACTTTACTAGCATTGATGCAAACACAGCCTGTTGTCACAAGTGTGACAAATGTTGTGTTGTTCAAGTTCTTTTTTCTTCCTCAAAAAGTATCAACAAGAGTACCATTAAAGTACCGGATCGATAAGCAGTATCAGTAATAGTAGTAGTACTAGGGCTGCAACTAATGACTATTTTGATAGTCGACTAGTCATCGATTATTGAAACGATTAATCGACTAATCGGATAATAAATCACACAATTACTCAATGGCACTATTCCCCAGCTGTTATATTTGGCTTGAGGTTGTTTTAGGCATGTGCTAACTACAGACCACTGTGGCTCAGTTTACTCAGGAAATCAATGCTACAGTTTTGAATTGTGACATTTGAAACTGATATCATCTGAAATCAACAACAGAAACTTTTCAATACTTTTCCCTTAATAAAAAGAAAATAAAAGTGCATTTGCCGTGCATTTTGTGCACAGCATTCTGTGGTCAACAGTGTCTGTTGCAAGTTCCAACTACATGAGGTTATATGTCAATCACAGTTTATTCAAACTGAGGAAAGTCAGCATCTCAACATGGTCTCGTGTCAGGCTTGCTCTCTTCTGAGAACAGATATCCCCCGCTGCAGAGAAGATTCGCTCTGATGGGGTGGATGTTGCAGGAATGCACAGAAGAGATCTTGCCAGCTTTGATAGTGTTGGAAAACGCCCCTCATTTTCCCTCCACCATATGAGAGGATCTTCCTTTTTGGATATTGCTGGCTCTGCAAAGTACATCTGAACTTAATTTCTCACCATTTGGATCTTTTGGTCTGCCTGGGTTTCCTCTTCCTCCTCACTCAGATTCTCATTGTCTGATTGAAGGAGGTTATCCAGTGCTGATTTTTTCCCCTGGAACACTGACCACCTTCTGTTGTTAGACAGAGTCAACCCCATGTATCCCAGTCTCTTTTGCTTTTTGATAGCAAGGACTTCAATTGTCCCTTGCCCCCTTGTGCCATCTTCAGCTGCCACAAACTTAAGCTTTTGAAATCTTGGGTCAAGGGCAGCTCCAAGAACAAGTGGGTTGTCTCTCTCTGCTGAGATGGTGTTCAGATTCCCCCATCTCTCAGTGATCCGTTGTCCTGCACTGACCAGAAAGGCTTTTCCTGGGCTTGCCTCAAAACGGGTTTGCTGTATGGACCGTTGCAACCCTTTGACCAGCTGTGGAAGACTTGACGCAGTTGCATACTCCTGTCCACTGAGGTAAACAGTAGCACATTCAAAAGGCTGCAGCCCTTTCACCAGTTCTTCAAGCAGCACCCATTGATCTGGCTTCAAGTCAAAGTGGTGATTGCCTCTTGGAATTACCTCAGGATCAGATAGAGTTGCAGTGACTGGCCAGCGCTGTTCCAGGAGTCTCTCTACCATGTAGTATGTACTGTTCCATCTTGTACTGACATCCTGGATCAGCTTGTGCTGTGCTGTGTTAATTTGCTGTTGTTTCAGCTTCAGTTTTGTATTTGCCAGCTTGCTTCCCCTGAAGTGTTCCACTAAGCTTCTTGCAGCACCTACAGCTCTGCTGATGCTGGGGTCTTTGAGGGCACTGTTAACTATGAGCTGGAGCGTGTGCCCGGTGCAGCGGACAGAGGCCCAACCATGTTTTTTCCTCCAGCATTCTCATTGCTGCCACCATATTGGACCCGATGTCATGAACTACTGCTTTTATTTTAGTAGGCAAAATGTTAAATTTGCCTCTGGCACGGCTGGTCCACACATCAGCTGTCAGTGTGAGGGAGATGTTGACCTCTTTTATGATCTCCTTCACCTTTAAAGACATCAGAACAGAAATTATTTTAGTTCAAATTTTGAAGTGCAAAGACCCAAGCAGTCAATACAGTAAATACTCAACATATCAGTTATGGATTTTTATTTACATCATTGTTGTCATTTTATGATTTAATCAAAGTTAAATCATTGATCAGTGGTCTTAATATTATTTATTTATGAAATCTGTTTATTTAATTGCTTATATAAAATATATAATTGCTATTGTTTGTATGTGTATGTGTGTAACACTTTCCTTCAGGATTGCTGTCTCATATTTCTTCTCCATCAAGTGGGTGAAATGGGTTCGGGATGGCAGGGTGTATTCGGGGTTGAACTGGTGAATCATTTGTTGAAACCCCTCACCATCAACCATTGAGAGTGGCCTCATGTCATTGACCAGCATGTTTAATATTGAATTGGTGAGGGCAGTTGCTTGCTGCGGAGTACACGTCTGCTTCTTTTGCAGAAAACCATCCATTGTACCTTTAGTCTTCTTAGGAGGACTGCATAAATTTGATTAAAAAAAGAAATAGATAAATGTCAGATAAAATAGTAACATTACTCCTTTAAACTTAAATAGGAATGCAAAACAATCTAAAAATTGAAAAAGGATACATTCAAGCCATATTTTGTCTTGACTTATAACATTAACTTGTGACTGTGAAGTTAAATAATACAGTTGATGTTCAAAAGAGATATATGTCTCGTTTTTTCTATAGCACTACAGTATTATATTAATGTTAAAAGCCAAGACAACTCCATCTATACACAGCTAGCTAACAAGCTAAATATCTTACCAAGGCGAGTCCACGTCGTCCAGAACTCCAACATGCCTCCTCTTCAAATGGTCATGCATAACAGACGTACTCCCGTTATATGTGAGGTCAGCTTTACAAAACTTGCAGGTTATCTTTTTTTTTCAGTGCATCGAGAGTGAAATGCCCCCAGACCTTTGAAATTTTGGGACGAGAGGGTGTTAAATCAGCCACCGCCATTTCACTATGTCGTTCACCTGTTGCCTCCCACATTTGCAACTCTCAGGAGAGATATTTAGAAAGTGAGATGACTCACTCCGTCCTAAAAACAATGTTGTTCAATTATCGACAATTAAATTCGTCAGCGACTAATTTTGTCATCAATTTTTGTCGACTGTCAACTAATCGTTGCAGCCCTAAGTAGTACTGTTAAAATCTTAACCCATCCCTAATAGTGTCTGTGGTGGGTAGTTTCTGTCATGGGTAGTTTCTGTGGTAGGTATTTTTTGTGGTGGGTAGTTACTGTCGTGGTTAGTTTCTGTGGTGGTTAGCCCCTCTCGTGGGTGTTTTCTGTGGTGGGTAGTTTCTGTAGTGTGTGTTTTCTATGGAGGGTAGTTTCTAAGGTGGGTTATTTGTGTGGTGGTTGTTTTCTGTGGTGGGTAGTTTCTGTCATGGGTAGTTGCTGTCACGGGTAGTTTCTGTAGTGGGTAGTTTCTGTGGTGGGTAGTTTCTGTCATGGGTAGTTGCTGTCACGGGTAGTTTCTGTGGTGGGTTGTTTGTGTGGTTGGTGTTTCCTGTGGTGTGTAGTTTCTGTGGTGTGTAGTTTCCTGTAGTGGGTAGTTTCTGTCATAGGCAGTTTTTGTAGTGGGTAGTGTAGTGTCTGTGGCTGGGTAGTTTCTGTGGTGGGTTATTTCTGTAGTGGGTACTTTCTGGGGTGGCTAGTTTCTGTGGTGGGTGTTTTCTTTGGTGGGTCGTTTCTGTGGTGGGCAGTTTGTGTCATGGGTAGTCTCTATGGTGGGTAGTTTCTGCGGTGAGTTTTTCCTGTCATGGGTAGTTTCTGTGGTGGGTAGTTTCTGTGATTGGTAGTTTCTGTCATGGGTAGTTTCTGTAGTGGGTGTTTTCTTTGGTGGGTCGTTTCTGTGGTGGGCAGTTTGTGTCATGGGTAGTTTCTGCGGTGGGTTTTTTCTGTCATGGGTAGTTTCTGTAGTGGGTAGGGTGGTGTCTGTGGTGGGTAGTGTAGTTTCTGTCATGGGTAGTTTTTGTGGTGGGTAGTTTCTCTGATGGGTGTTTTCTGTGATGGGTGTTTTCTGGGGTTGGTAGTTTCTGGGGGTCGGTGTTTTCTGTGATGGGTAATTTCTGTTGTGGGTAGTTTCTGTAGTTGGTAGTTTCTGTGGTGGGTAGTTTCTGTTGTGGGTAGTTTCTGTGGTGGGGTTTTTTTGGGGGTGGGTGTTTTCTGTGATGGGTAATTCCTGTGGTGGGTAGCTACTGTCGTGGGTAGTTTCTGTGGTGGGTGTTTTCTGTGGTGGGTTGTTTGTGTGGTGGGTGTTTTCTGGGGTCAGTAGTTTCTGGGGGTGGGTATTTTCTGTGATGGGTAATTCCTGTGATGGGTAGTTTCTGTAGTGGGTAGGGTGGTGTCTGTGGTGGGTAGTGTAGTTTCTGTCATGAGTAGTTTTTGTGGTGGGTAGTTTCTGTGGTGGGTGTTTGCTCTGATGGGTGTTTTCTGGGGTTGGTAGTTTCTGGGGGTCGGTGTTTTCTGTGATGGGTAATTTCAGTTGTGGGTAGTTTCTGTGGTGGGTGTTTTCTGTGGTGGGTAGTTTCTGTAGTGGGTGTTTTCTGTCATGGGTAGTTTTTGTAGTGGGTAGGATGGTGTCTGTGGTGGGTAGTGTAGTTTCTGTCATGGGTAGTTTTTGTGGTGGGTAGTTTCTCTGATGGGTGTTTTCTGTGATGGGTGTTTTCTGGGGTTGGTAGTTTCTGGGGGTCGGTGTTTTCTGTGATGGGTAATTTCTGTTGTGGGTAGTTTCTGTGGTGGGTAGTTTCTGTAGTGGGTAGTGTAGTGTCTGTGGTGGGTAATTTCTGTTGTGGGTAGTTTCTGTGGTGGGTGTTTTTTGGGGGTGGGTGTTTTCTGTGATGGGTAATTCCTGTGGTGGGTAGTTTCTATAGTTGGTGTTTTCTGTGGTGGGTAGTTTCTGTAGTGGGTGCTTTCTGTCATGGGTAGGGTGGTGTCTGTGGTGGGTAGGGTGGTGTCTGTGGTGGGTAGTGTAGTTTCTGTCATGAGTAGTTTTTGTGGTGGGAATTTTCTGTGATGGGTAGTTTCTGTGGTGGGTAGCTACTGTCGTGGGTAGTTTCTGTGGTGGGTGTTTTCTGTGGTGGGTTGTTTGTGTGGTTTTTGCACAGAGGAACCTCTGTGATAACAGAACTCTGTCCTGATTGGCTGAAGGCTTCACTGACACATGACACTTTCTACATTTTTATTTTAAGAACTTAAGATCTTATTTTTGGTTCTCTCTGCCAAAGATGATGCAGTTTATTTGATCTCCTCCTTCTGACAGCTCAGTTTTTACATATAGACACACTATACTTTTTTCATTTCCAGCAGGAAGCTGTGAAACTGTTTAATTTAGGAGTTATTATGAAAGAGGTAATGTCCTTACACTTGTATTTGTAAGTGAAATACTGTTCAGGTTTGCACATGCAGCAGACAGTGTATTAAACAATTTGAAGTTGTACTTTTCTTGTTTGTGTATAAATTCGAATAGAGTGGGCAGCTGTGATTCAGGAGGTAAAGCTGGTCGTTTGTACTCATGCATGTCTCATACTGACTCTGAGCATGAATCACATCACATTTACCGACTGACCTACATGATGGGGCAGGCTGCTCCTAAACACACGTTGGCTTGGCCTGTATGTCATTTTCATTACAGTAATGCTGTGATATAATAATACTGTTAGAAAACAAAAAAATACAGTGATATAGATTTCAGGTTGTAGCGCTCCCCCACCACCACTGCAGGTTGCCTCCTCTGACAGGTGTAGGTAGTTCTACTAATGTCGATATTATTATTTAAAGGACAAGGAGGAACATATACTATTCTTTATCTTCTACACTGTATGTTGTTGTCACCAAATCCCATGAAAGGAGCAAAAGTTGACTGCCTCACAGCACTCAGAGCAAAACTGTAAACCTCACAAACATATTAAATGTCAGTCGTGTACAGGATGTGTGGTGAGGGACAGCTGAACTGACTCTACATGTGCAGGACAGGGCTGTAGTCAGCTAAAGAAAAACTTTACAAAGTCGTACCTACACTTCAACCAATGGATTGGTTGTGGGAAGAAAAAAATCTGCATGTTATCTGTTGACAGGGCTGTAAACTAACTTTTTGGCTCACCTGCCAAGGGGACCGGTAGATGAAAAAATCTACCGGCCAAGTAAATTTTTTACCGGCCAAGTAATAAATTGCCTCTTTTTGTTACATATACATCTGTTTCAGTACTTTTCATTGAGATAACAGTATTATATAGCGATATATATATTAGGAAAGAGACCAAAATATTATT
>NW_019525131.1:130669-131113 GCF_002814215.2 Seriola lalandi dorsalis | reverse complement strand
TGTCTCACTCCTGCTCTGTCTCTTTGTCTTCTGCTCTGTCTCTTTGTCTCACTCCTGCTCTGTCTCTTTGTCTTCTGCTCTGTCTCTTTGTCTCACTCCTGCTCTGTCTCTTTGTCTCACTCCTGCTCTGTCTCTTTGTCTTCTGCTCTGTCTCTTTGTCTCACTCCTGCTCTGTCTCTTTGTCTCACTCATGCTCTGTCTCTTAGTCTCTGCTCTGTTTCTTTGTCTTCTGCTCTGTCTCCTCATCTCACTCCTGCTCTTTGCAGCTCCTCAGCAGGATTAATGATATGTTTTTGGCTCAAGGGCCCTCAGACAGCTCTGTGCTCCAGTGAACAGTCACAAGATCAAGTTACAACAACTGTGTGGTTTCTACACACACACACACACCTCTCTCTGTGTCTGTGTCTCTACAGACACACACACACCTGATCGTGTACAGACAGA
>NW_019525131.1:15659-130619 GCF_002814215.2 Seriola lalandi dorsalis | reverse complement strand
AAAATTAAGTCGCCAGGGGAATATTTTAGTCGCATTTGGCGAGTGGCGACCGTTAGTTTACAGCCCTGTCTGTTGATGAACAAATTTGGCCACAATGCGCTGAGTACTCTCCACCTGGATGCCTAATTGGCCTAACTCAGGGGTTTTCAAAGTGTGGGATAGTGGGCCTCCCCTAAGAGAACTCAAAAGCAGCCACGCCCCCGCACTATTATTACTTTTATTACTGTTATTGATGTTGCTTTGTATGTTCCACGCAGGCTTAAAAAAAAGGTTTCAAGAATAAATGTAATACACATTTTTATTTTTTAAACACGTTTGTATATTCTTGAACATATTTTTAAAACATTTTAAACATCTTTATCTGTGAATGTGCTCAAATAATTTTTTTAAACACAATCTTTGTATATGTATATCTTTTTTTTACACATTTTAACACCTTTGTGTGATTTAAAACATATTTTGAATACATTTGAACATCTTTTTGTTAAAAAAAAAAAAACGTATTCACTTAAAAAAAAAAAATTACAATTTACAATTTAACTTTTCAACTGATTTTTTAAAACACATTTTCACTCATCCGATGTTATCCCACATTAACGCTGAAACACTGCACACAACACATTTGATCACCTCGATTTTAGTGGGAACAGTGAGTCTGTGTCTTTGATGCACACAGGCGGTTGATGCGGGGATGTGCTGTAGAAAGGAATAAACGCAGATCATCCTCTACCCGCAGCCGTGACCGGTACTTGCTTTTAATCGTATGTGTATGTGTACGGTATGATGCCTCGGTTGCCTTGGTATTTACAGTACCAAATGTCTGGATGGCTTTCTTCTGTGACCACAATTCATTAAGCTTCCTATCAAAAAACTCCCGCGGCTTGGTTGTTAAATTGTGGTGCTTAGTTTCAATGTGGCGCCGGAGTTTACATGGTCGCATACTGTCGTTAGCTAGCACCTCTTTGCAAATAACACACTGTGGCAGCGGAGCATCGTCAGGACCAATGCATGAAAAACCAAACCTTAAATAATCAGGGTCATACTTCCTCCGTTTTCTGCTCGCCTCTGTGCCCACTCTCACTTTCACCTGAGGCACTAAAAATCGATCCATTTGCTGTAGTTCGCTAACAAGATGATACACTTTTTTCCCTTTCTTTTCGCGCCTCCCCTGAAGTCATCTGGCGCCCCCCTGGGGAGGCGCGCCTCACACTTTGAAAACCGCTGGTCTAACTGAATCCTAAATAAACATGAAAAACTTCTAAAAGTCTCATTGTGCTTTAAGAGAATTTGTAGCATTCTTCAGTCCTCTTTCTATCAGTAGGAACAAAATGTATGAGAGGTCCAGACTTGTCGTACGAGTACTGAACAGGTAGGCTGCCTTTTCTACACGGGGGGGAAAAACACATTTGTGTCACTGAAGAATCGCAGATCGATCGGTGCATCTCTACTACTTAACTGTGGCTGGACTGTTTTGTGAAGGCCTAGAACCATGAAGCGGTAATTCTAGTTTTATTTTTGTATTTTTGTGAATGAAACTTTCTCTGAAACAAACAAGGTGGAAAAGGTAGTTTTCTGAAGCAGTTTTAGGGGCGTTGATTCTCATTCTCATGATTTTCAGGAGCTGGTGGTTTTCATCAGTCTGAAAGGACAAGTTTGTGCAGTTAAGAGAGTTTGATGACTGACTCTGAACACTCACATTTAACAAGCAGAGGAGTACAAAAATGTTCTGGCATGAGGCCCATCGGGTGCACCACACTGAACATGTACAGGAGAAAGAAAAGAAGAGGTGTCTGTGGATAAGGAAGAAAAATAATTACCCAGCATAGTCAAGGTAATAGCTACAGGACCATCTCCAAACAGCTTCATGTTCCTGTGACCACAACTGCTGATGTTAAGAAGTTTAAGGTCTATGAGAGAGTAGCCAGGCTCGCTGGATATGGCACAGATTGAACAGAAGGGATGGAAAGAGGAAAACTTGAAAACTTTAACAAGCTGACCTTCAAAAATCAAGACAACAGTGTCCAGTGGCACCAGACACTACTTTCTGAATGAAAGTGGGCTCCCTGGATGAAGGCCCTGGAAGATCTCCTAAAAAAACCTGACTGACGTTCGCTAAACTGCTTATTAATAATCTGAAGAGCTTCTGGGGGTAATTTTTGGTCACTGCAGCTCTGTGTTCACAGACAGAAAAATGAAGCTTTCAAAGGAAAGAGCACCATCTCCACTGAAACATGGAGGAGACAGCGTTATGTTATGGGACTGATTTGCTGCCTGGAATCTGTGCAGACAATGAAATCAGATGATTCGTAAGGCATTCTGGAGGAAAACACATGGCCTAGTGTCAGAGCTGTGTCTCAATCACAGGTCGTGGCTACTCCAGCAGGATGACCCAAGAACATCCATATAAAAGCAGCCAGGAAAAAATGAGAAGAAAACATTGGACTTTTCTGCTTAATCCAGCTGAACATGGAGAGAGCTGAAACTCACTCAAACCTGTCTGCACAAGAGTCAAAGTAGAAATCTCAAGAGCCACAGGAAGTGCTTGATTTCAGTGATCGTGCTACAATATATTAGGAAAATTTTCCTGTATTTTTATTCATGACATTTTCATTCGTTGTGTGTTTTTTAAAAATATATTACATTAAAAACAACATAGCTGTTGTATTAAATATAGAATACAGGCCAACCAGCCAAGCTTTAGTCAAAATTTCAGAGAAATTGTGTTTTGTGGAGCGCCTCAAATCACTCACCTCAGAGTTTAATTAAAATAAGACTCAGTCATTTCTTGAAACAGAGTTTTTAAAGTGGTCAAAACTCCAGCAACACTTTCAGTATATAGAAGAACTATTTTTATAGGCATAGAAGTGATTAAGCCCAAAGCGGCTGATCTTCTCAGGAGGAAGAGGTATTTGGACACATTTTAGGACAAGGTCCCTTTTGCACCACCCTTTACCTGCACTTGTCTATGCTGTCAACTAAAGATGGTGACACCCATGTCCTCTATTGGATGTTCCCCACCAGACAATGATTGGTCTGATGCCACACAACCGAAGGCCAGACCCATATTTGTAGAAGCCCCATAGGCAGATATGTATGTGTTTACATATGTTTGCTATTTCTCTCATACTTACTCTATTTAAATGTTAATGTGTTTTGTGATGATCCTGATGAAGGCCAAAAGCTGAAACGCGTTGGTCTGATAAAGTGTTGCTGGAGTTTTGACTTCATTAGACCTTTTCTTTCTCCATGCAGCTTGGATGTCATGACGTGCCAGAAACCTCTACTTCACTTCTACACTGGAGATTTTTATCAAACAAACAAGAGTAAACAGTCCATTTGTTGGGGACTATAGGAACATGTCACCCATAGCAACAGCGTCTGTCTGTGGCTCAGATGAGTCAGATACATCGACTATGATGAGAAGACAGATCTAAAACCAACTGATTCCTCCGCTCCTCTGTCTCCTCGTCTCACTCCTGCTCTCTCTTTGTCTCACTCCTGCTCTGTCTCTTTGTCTTCTGCTCTGTCTCTTTGTCTCACTCCTGCTCTGTCTCTTTGTCTTCTGCTCTGTCTCTTTGTCTCACTCCTGCTCTTTGCAGCTCCTCAGCAGGATTAATGATATGTTTTTGGCTCAAGGGCCCTCAGACAGCTCTGTGCTCCAGTGAACAGTCACAAGATCAAGTTACAACAACTGTGTGGTTTCTACACACACACACACACACCTCTCTCTGTGTCTGTGTCTCTACAGACACACACACACCTGATCGTGTACAGACAGAAGAAACTGAGCCTCTCATCACGAGGAAAGCTACTTTTAACACACACGCACACGCCTGCAGGCGTGGAGTTTCCTGCCTCTATCTCTCTCTCCTCCTTTGTTTGTGTGACTCTTTCATTTTTGTCCTTTTAATTAATTTCAGTTGAGAGTCAGAGCCGTGTGCTGACACGAGTTACTACAGCACAAACACAATCGCTGCATCCACAACCAAACAACTGGCTGTACACTGCTCTTTCTGCTGCTCGTGGCAGGGACTGATCTTCTGTGAAGAACACTTTCTGTTGAGACTTTTCACTGTAAAACGATGTGTTAATCCTGTGGAATGCAGTAACCCAGTTGGTCCACTAGATGACTGCAGATTACAGTGAAATGTGAATCCCTGAACCAGACCCCACTCCTCAAATGATCAAATGGCATTAAGTAAAAGTTGCTTTTACGGAAAAGAAGGATTGAAGCAACATCAAGGAACGAAATCCTATACAACAGCTGAGTGTTTATGTGTCTGTTTGTGTGATTTAGAGCTGCAGCAACACTGTCAGAGGTCACCTATTGGTTATTGGTTTTGGATCATAGTCAGAGTGTCTTTTCACACTCACACTAAGTAGTTTAACATGGCAGCATTGTGCCAAACCATTGAACAGAAGTAATGAGAGCTAATATAAAGGGGCCCTTACAGTTTTCTTGTCTTATCTTTAAGCTATAACAACCATTTTATTAAGTCCATTTCTAATTTGCGGTGCCAGTGATTTGAATATTTCTTGTAAACCTACTTTGATGATCCATGTTGAATTTGCTTTTTGCTGGCACATTGAAAAAGCAGCATTGCTGCCACCAGCTGGCAATCAGTGGAAAAGCTCTCTCTCTCTCTCTCTCTCTCAGCTCCGAGATGTGTGTCATGTCGCCTTGTATGTGTGCTAGTAAAGCATGAGATATCAACACAACACATAGTGAAAGGTCCACAGTGTACAGATAGCGTTACAGTACACAGAGTGAGTGCTGTAGTTGTTGCAGTGTTGTGGCTTGTCATTTCATTTGGCTCCTTTTACTCCAGAACAAAAAAACAGCAACATCATGTACAGCTAGATTTCTTATGGGGCCTTTTCAAGTCACTGCTCGATCAAATAGCAGCATGAAAAAATCTTGTAAAAAGTGTACACCCGCTGACTGCTATACAAAATAATTAAAAAAGGTAATAGATTTGAAGACTTTTAACTTTGTACTTTAATTTGATTCAAAACTACATCAAACATTAGGAAATGATACAAGAAAAACTTCAGCCCGGCTCCGTCCCGTTGAGGTGAGATGAGTGAGCATCTCACCCTGACCTGCATTCAACTTAATGATTTGTCTCACAGAGAAACGTAAATGACGTCGCTGTCTTCACTTGTGTGAGTTTTATTTGGATAAATGTGTAAATGGAGCCTAATTAGGGTTTCTGTGGCACGTAAGGTGCAGTAGGCGCATGGCTGTGACTGACTGATTTGATTTCTTGACTCTGCATTTTATTGTTATTCTAAGCTCACATACTGTAAGCCCCATTCAGATGGATCTATCTCTCTAGGGGTGGTGGGATGATTTTAATATAACCTGCCCTGGTCAGTGATTTAAATCCCATCTGGAGAGTTTATATGGGTAATTTTTCGCCCACTTTCCAGTGATGATTGCCTCCTGTTTTTAGCATCTTAATGTGGATTTGTGAGTTTTTTTCTGCTCCTCCTTACACTTTCTTGAATCAGCTCAGTGTGAAATATGAATTTTGTGGAAATGAAGGTAACACCAACACACAGGCCTGTTTAGAAACCAACATCACATCTCTGTTTTTCTGTTATATTTGTTCACATTCATTCAGACTATATCAGCTGTGATCAGCTCCTGTCTGCAGCGCATCATGATGTTCAGACAGCTATCACTGGATCACTGTGATACTGAAGAGAACTTAAAAACAGCAGGATTCTCTTTGTTCTTCTGGAGGTTTATTGTGAAGGGACATCAGAGATGACATCCTCAGGAAGTGAAATCACATTGAATCCGATTAACATGTGTTTCATGTCTGTGTCTTCAGATCTGACTCAGGACTCTGAGGACGAGGAGCACTTTTGAATCTAAAGCCCCTTTTACACTGGATGAAAAACCCACTAACACCCTGTTATGACCAGCTCATTTAAGTGAAAACAATCAAGGAACGTCCACACGATAGGCTTGAGTTAAAATAACTTTTCTTTTAATGCAAAAAAAAAAGAGCGTTTATGGGATGTGAGGTCAGTTATCAGTGTGTGGTGGAGGTGTGGGATGCAGGGAAAACCATGTGCATATGTGTACTGTATGGCAGAAACCAAAATAAACCCACAAATGAAGAGACTGTCAGCTTTGCAGGGAGAGAGAGATAGAAGCCTGAGGAAACCTGGCCTTTATGCTCTTCCTCACAGGTGCAGCCAGTAAGCAACCTAAGGTGGGTGGAGTCTACCAGGAACCAGGAAGCCAGGCTATGCAAACCACAACAGGAGACCAGGGCATAGCAGACATAGCAGTAGGGATAGGGGCGGGCAGAAGACCTGCAACAGAGGACAGAAGCCAGCAAACCAGGGAAACACATATGGCCAGGGCCGTCACACACCCATTAACGTCTAGTTTTTATCAACAATGTGAAAGAGTACTATCAGAATTCACTCCTGGGTGAAATGACTCTGGTCATTGGTATTTGTTGGCTTCCGCTTAACTAATTTTCACCCCTTTTCCTTGCTGTTGACCTCTTTCAGAGCACACACACTGTAAACAGACCTGACATATGCCCAGCATGGTGTTTGCTTACTCACAGTTAAAGAATGACATCAACCTCCTATAGTCAGAGCTCTGAAAAGAGGCTTTGTCTTAGGGGTGGGCGATATGATGATATTAGATCGTGAAGGATTACAACGTGAAGACGATCTTTCAAACTGCAGAGATCGTGGGATCGTCTAGGGCACATTCTATAAATTGCAGTTCTATGCTGATGCACCGACGCACCAGACGTATTGACGTCGTCAACCTGACCGACCAATCATAGCGAATTACGGGCAGTGACGTGCTTTCCTACCCGCCTCCTTGTTTGTGTATGTAGCGGTATCACAGGGAGAGCGATGGCTGAAAGCCAAACGGAGTTGGTCGCTAAAAAAAAATTCCACCTCCATTATATGGAATTGGTTTGGATTTTCCGCTTTCCACTGATCAAGTGCGAGCAAATGTAATTAGCAAAGTTTGCACAGAAACCGTTTGCACGTCGGGTGGTAACACGACGAACCTGTTTAATCACCTGAAGAGGAAGCACCCCAAGCAGTATGCTGAGAGCCAATGTTGTTGTTTACCTTAAACTTTACGTTGTTTGCACATGCAGGCAAAACTGCGACTATTTGAAATAAAATCTGTTAAGAAAGGTTCTTTGGTCTAAATTGTCTGTTTTTCTTTTTCCAATTTAAGATCGTGATGAAATCGAAATCGTGATATGATATTTTTGCCATATCGCCCACCCCTACTTTGTCTCCATTGCTGCTGCCCAGGTAAAGCATATTTCGACCATAATTCCCCCATATATGCCAGCGTCACACCGCCGCTGGTAAACGTTCCTTCCATGCACCTGCCTTGACGCTGCCAGCAGTCCCTCATCTGTAGTTCCAATTAATCCAACTCCACATGTTCTGGTGGTGATGGAAGGGTAGAATGCTCCTTCTCCTCCCCCTTGTAATCCACTCACCATATTCCACTCTTGCTGTCCCAGCTGCCTGATCACCCACCTCTCTGAATTTGGTGTCTGACCTTGATGCACCAGAACCAGGTGTAAGGCTCCAGTGTTTAACTCCACACAAAATCCAACTAGCGCTTTAGTCTGAATTTGATCACCTGTTCAGCTCATTTCAACGCTGATTGACCATTGGTATCATTGGTGAGTTTCACCCAGCTACAGTAGTTGGCTACAATCCATAAATTGTGGTTGACCTGGCGGTGCATCACCTGTTGTTACTGGAGATCCAGAGTGAATCCTGAGAGAGGAGATGTAAAAAAACATTGACATGGTTTTTGGTTCTTAAAACCACAAATATATCTTCTTATGGATCAACACTGCAAATAAAACACAGGAGAAGAGGAAAATATGGAGCTTTAACTCTACTGTGTCTTGCCTTTCTCAGCTGACACTGGGTAACAGTCAATGTACACCCTGGACAGCAGGCAAGTCGCACCAGAGGGTGTTGTGACACCTGCACTTTCACAGAAACATGATTTTGAGTAAGGGGCTTAATTGAGTTGGACAATTTACTGTGGTCCAGTTTTCATCTTTCACCTGTCTCATAGTTTAATTCAAGTCTGTTTTTTAACAGATAATAAGAAATCTAAAGTCATTGCTTAATACTATGGTGTGTGAATACTGGTGGAGTGAAGGGCGTGGTGTGGTGTACATTTTGAACTCAATATTATTTGCATATGGTGGTGAAGAAAATGTATAAATGCACCGAGTTGCGGTGCTCATGTCCCACCCTTAGAACCTCCACACTTTTAAAATTGGTGCTCCACCCTTGCTGGACAGACACACATTAACACTCACATAGTTGCCCTAACCTGCATGTTTTTGCTCTGTGGGAGGAAAGAGGAGAACATGCACCTCCACACAGACAGGCCCCAGCTGGCTGGCAGGTTTGAACCCAGAACCCATGAAACTCGGCTGTTGTTGTTTGTTTTGTTGTGTGCAGCCGCTGTCTGTACTCTTGCCAAAAATTGTTTGTTTGGGAAGAACCTCCACTCTCAGGGCCACAAAGAAGTGTGATGCAGATCCTTAGTGAAAAACACACAACGCTGAGTTAGTGGATGTGCTTCTGCTCTGAGGGTGAGGTGTGTTGGATGTGTGTGACTGCTTGTGTTGGAGGGTGGACTGAGAGGCTGGGCTCTCTGTTGTCATGCTGGGTGATGTAAGAGTGTCTATTCTGAAACTGTTGCCTGTGTTGCCTGTGTGTTTAAAGAGGAGTTAATTTAGCTTGGCTAAGGTTGCTCCTGTTGCTGTGTGTGTTGCAGCATTTGGACAGTTAGCCAGAACAAAGAGGAGAAGGTGAGGAAAAGTTACATAAGGTTTATATAGTGAAGGGAGGAGTTCAGGTTTTTGATTAGACTGACATGGATTGCTAAAGCCTAAGGGATCAGTTTACAGCCAGTATGGACAGAGAACAGGATTACAAATGGATTGTAGCATAGAGATTCTTCAAACAGATAAAAAAAAAAAAAAACTCACAACATACATATACGTATATTAATTTAGCAAATAATAATAAATGTAATAATTGTTTTTCCATACAGAAAGTTTAAAGAATTAGAAATATTATTACACCAAGACTGTAAATTAGATAGAAAATATGAAATAAAATAACTGTCAGAATTAAAACACAGTAGTATTACACACTGGACTACACACAACTTGTGCCTCTAGGGTTCTTTCGCTCAAAACAATAACAAAAGACGGTTAACATTGTGAGGTAGCATTGGATTGTGGGAGTGTTTCTCAACAGGGATGGTACTGCCCAGAGGGAGAACGTTGAGGGGCGCTGGAACCAACATTTTAAAAAGGGGGCATTGAGGTGTTCTTGGGGGGCCTTTGTTTAAGACGAGTTTACACCAAAGATTCACGACGAGACGAGATGAAACAGAAAGTTGTCTGCAGCATTAAAACGTAACGTCACAGAAACTCGTCACCACCTGACAAGACCGGACCAAAAGCGTGTCAAAGAAACACAAGCAGAATTTCCGAAAGGATAAGAAACCAAGCTAAACTAAAACTCGCCGGTTTACACCAATGTGACTAGATGAGGCAGTGTGTTGTTTCTATAGCAACGACTCTTTACTTACGTGCTAAGCTGTGTCCCAATTCAAGGCCTGCATCCTTCAGAAGCTGCATTTGAAGACTGATTGCGTCACAGCGGTGCGACTAGATTGTCCCATTTCAAAGGTTCTTTCAAATGTGGCAGAGAAATCCTTTCCTTTTCTTTTCCAACCTATCCCAAGGTTCATTGCGCAAACAAAGGCAGCAAACAATATCAACAGAGAGCTTGAGGATTACACAGTTTCAGCTCAGTTCAACAGCTAACGGTTCAACTGTTAAAACCAAAGGCCTTAAATAGGGATGGGTGTCGTTAAGATTTTAATGGTACTACTACTTTTATCAATACCACTTATTGATCCGGTATTTTAACGGTACTCTTAACTGTTATCAGTACTTCTTGTCTTTCTGTAGAAGTAAAAAACAAAACAAATTGAGAACAGAATTAACATTGCTTATTTCTCATATGTACTTGATTAACATTAATTCCCCCATCCCTGAGTGAACTGAGACTGAATTTCTGAATGACAATTCAGATTATGCATACGACTATAATATGAATGTAAGACTTCAAGAATACACCCGTAACCTTTTCATCATTAACCCATGTAAGTATAATGTAGTTAACTCTGTGTGTGGGCTCCAGACTACAGCATACAAAACACACCTGACGCAACCACGGATGACGGATGAACTACGAGCTAGTCGGTTGAAAACTGTACATTTCTCCATCCTTATGTGATGATGTTTCCAGAGATCGCTCATGTTAAATATTGAACCACACCTCAAAACGTTTAGTTCTCTCCACTAAGAGCAGGGTTTGTATGTCTGTGTGTGTTTGCTGCATGGTGCTCCAGCATGACAGCATGAGTTCTCGCCTCTAAATTACGAAACAGCGAAAATGCATCATTCATAACCTAATGTCTCAATCAGAAACAATAAAATGTGCGAGAGAACTTTTATGAAAACGATAACATTGGAGCTTATCGATATTCCGGTCTTTAGAAATGTAGCCCTGGAGCCCATTTAATACCGTTTTTTGGTACCCATCCCTAGCCTTAAAACCTAAAGTTTTTGTAAAAAAGAAAAAGGTTTGTGTTGTCAGGGTAGCTAGGTGACAGGAATGTCTCATTTAGCTTTGGCCTTCGCAGTCCTCTGAGGGATGCAGCCCCTGAATTGGGACACAACATTTGTGTCAGCTTTCTGTAGCACTGCTCCATGCTACCTTCACGGGAATGGGATGTCAGATTATCATCTGTAAACTTTCACCAACATGGCGTTTACTGTGTCGACTCAGGATAATGGCTGCTCTCTTCCTTGGTATTCTTCCTTTTGAAAACTTTTATTTCTCCCGAGGTCAGCTACATGAAAGCCATGTTATTGCCATGGTTACAAATTTACAAGGGGGATATTCTTCCTTCGGAGTTCTCATGAAACCAACTCAGCATCTAGCATCCAGACAGACACTAAAATACTACTTTATTCAAGTTTCTTTATTTAGTAAACATAAATAAACTATTTTCTCAAACAATATTTTAAACTAGACACAGGCCACCTGACCAGCTGAACCACAGCAACGCCATCAGCTGACTTTATTCCAGCTGAGAGGTGGGAGTTTACACAGCTGAAGCTTTTCTCATGTAGTCGTGAACTTTAAGGTGTTCATCAAACATCTTTAAAAAGTCTATGAATAATAGTAAATGTGAAATCCTGAAACATAGGACATTTACCAGGTTTTATTTGCCTGGAATAGTATAAAAAATGTCACACCAAAATCTCATTCATTAATTATACGCTATTTTACACCAAAAATTTGCATTGCCAAAATAGGTTAATCGTTTTCTGCTAATCTGAATACTTTTTGTTTGGCAAGAGCATTTGAAATTTTCTAACGTTAGATTTGTGTAAAGCTTTTTTGCTCCCTTTGTTTAAACTGAACAGGTAGATGTTTTTTCTTGCTAGGCTCTATGCCTGCCGCAACTCCACCGGTGCCCACTTGTTAGCTGCAGGGTCATCAGCTGGGGACCACCGCTCTATGATGTTTCGCCCCTTAACCCAGAACATCTCCTGGTGGCGGGGCAGTGAACATGGACATCTCACTGACACCCCCTGCAGCTAACTTTCTTCAGAAGTTGCTTCCTCCCCATCTCTTGTCCCGCCTTCTTAGCCAGAGCCGAATGCTTGCCTTCTCTGGCTCCTCTGATACCTCCCTGGTTGCCTTGTGCAGCCCTGCTCCATGTAGCCCCAGGTACTTTAGCACACGTGTTGATGAGTCTCCAACAAAGCCTCTAGCTACCACTTCCACCAGATAGAGCCTCACATTCCATCCACTTTCCCTGCCATCCACTTTCCCTCCCTCCACCCCCTCTTCCCATGGAACTGTCAGTTCAACCAGTAGAGCTGACTTTCCATCCGAGATCCACAGAACCATGTCTGGCCTGGGAAAATGGAGCTTCTTGGCTAAGTCCACCTCTATTTTCCACTCCAAACCTGGAGTCAGGAGCTTGGGTGCTGGTCTCCTGTTGGTGTTGGTTACTGGCTCCCCGGGCCTAAGGAAGTGGACCTGCTGCTTACTCGCCGCTGAGCTCTTCTTGTTGCCTCTTGCCTTCTTACCTCCATCACCTCTGCCAGCTTCCTGAGCACTTGATCGTGACGCCATTTGAATCTACCCTGTGTCAGTGCGGTCTTGCAACTTGACAGACTGTGCTGGAGGGAGGCTTTGGTGGTCCTGCAGAGGTTGCAGGTTTGTTCTCTCCCGACCCATTGTTGGGGGTTTCGAGGACATTGTAGGGTGTCATAGTTTGCCCTGATTATAAAACTTATAAAGAGTCGATCCTGTGGCAGTTTCCAAATGTCTGCCCAGTTGACCACTCACTTGTGACCCAGCCCATGTTGTCCAGCACCCCTGCTGCCCTTGTGCCACGGCCTCTGTACTCCTCCTGCTCCATTCTGGTGATCTCAGACACAACAATGTCCTTCCTCTCCTTATTTGCTCTGGACCATGTGGTGGGTGGCTCACCCCAGCTGACTGTCCTGTCTGGACCCTTCCAACCACTTGCTAGTGTTGTTGTCTGCTCATTGCTTTTTGCACTTCCTACTCAGCCTTCCATTTTCTTCCAGACACCACTTGGACCTGTGCATCCCTCACAACCGTGTCAGACGGATCCCTCAACTCCATCACCAGTCTCGCCTTCTCTTGCCTTTACCCAAGGGTGACAGATTTCAGGGGTAGGTGGAGTGAATTCCATCTGTACAGGCCCACTGCTGAAAAGCACTGTGGGAGTCCTAGCTATTTGTGGATAAAGATGTTGGCTTTGGCATCCATCCTGCTTACGTCTGATGAGGTGACTTCACAGAGATCCATAGGCCACATCATCTTTGGGTACAGGGTGATGTTGTAGCACCACACCTTGTACTTTCCGGGCAGCTGGCATGAATCGATTTTTTTGCCAGTCTTGCTGAAAGCTGCTGCAGGATGATTTTCTCCATCTCCTTGTCCGACAAACTAGATGTATATTGCCTTCCCAGACTTCGGATGGGCTGGTCTGCAATACGGGGGATGTTTTCCACGCCAATGATGAAGGTCACACTGTTGTTCCGCTCCCCTTTCTGCAAGGTAAGACTCCTTGACTTGTGTGCTTTGAATCTCATCCTTGCCCAGGTGCTCAGTTCATCCAGCCTCTTCAGGAGTCTGGATATGCATGGTGCAGTTCAGAGCAGGCAAGTGATATCACCCATGTAGCTTCTTAACGGCGGGGGCCTCTAGCCTTCTGGCAATCGGACTCCAACCACCTGCCTTGTTCCAATCAGGATGACCTCGAACACTGCTACAAAGAGGATAGGGAAGATGGTAGGGCTGCTTGATTATGGCAAAAATCATAATCACGATTATTTCTGATCAATATTGAGATCACGATTATTTAACAAGATTACTCATTGACTTTGAAACACATTGAAACACCATGCATTTATTGACCTTATTGAACTGAACTGTGTCTTTTTAACATTGTACTTTCTTGAACTTTAAATACAATTAAACAGAAAAAAGAAATAAATTAAAGAAATTAGATAAATAATAATAATAAAAAGAATATAAATAAAATATATTATCTAAACATATACAACAACATTTTGGTCAATTATGTTAAGAGAAATTAAGACAAAATAAAAATTATTTAGGCCAATGTGCCAAATGCTGGTAAGGTTGCTGGATTTTTGTGATGTAATCTCTTAAAGGTTTTAAGCAGAAATACCAGTCTGTATACATTGTCTGATATCAGAGATGAGCGCAGGCAGGTGACAGTATTTCCTCCTGTGCTGAAGACCCTCTCTGAAGAGGAACTTGTGGCCTGGATTACTTTTTTTTGTTACTGATGAGATACGGTTAGTAGTCAAAATGAATTAGTAGTCAAAATGAATTAACCTTCTTTTGTGTGGTACTGAAAGTAGGCCTAGTTCTCAGCCACAAGTGGAAAGTGGCAGTGGAGGCGAGAATACCAAGTCTTTAGGAGTGTATTAACGAGTGTATAAAGTCGACATTTACATGATTTTAAGCAGTGATGGCTGGCATTAGGGGAGTGACTCTGGGATGCCAGTGATCACTGTCTAGCCTCCTGGAGGTGTCGTGGGACCAACTAGACGAAACACTGGTGAAAGGAGGTTCCCACCTGATGACCCCAAGACATGTTAGTTATCACTGCTCATTAGTCTGTATAGCTAAATTAATAGTTATCATAGGACTTAGGATATTAAGCTTAAGGAGCTATTCACTGGGTCCATTTTCTGTAGCACAAGTTTACCTTAAATTAAAATTCACTTTTTAATAATCTTCCCAGATATTCTGAAAAGCATGGAGTGAGTGACTTTGCACCGCAGTGGCTGGAGAGATAATGAAAATACAATGATTTACATAATATAAATAATATAAAAATAATAATGTAATATATAAAAATAACCTTCCTCGATTGTCTTGTTTTTGTAATTGTTGGAAGCCAAAATCGTAATCGAAAATAAAATTTGATTAATTGCGCAGCCCTAGGAGATGGAACATCCCATTGCAATCCCCACTTCCAGCTGTTGCCAACCAGAAGTGAACTTTTGCAGGACAAAGCACATGTGCATGTCTTGGAGGAAACTCATCACCATGGTCTTGATGTTGTCTGGGATGTAGATGGAAACCAGTGCAAAGGCAATGAGCTGGTGTGGAACTGACCCATATGCATTAGCCAGGTCCAGCCATACCACATGCAGATGCTCCACACAGCCCGGGAATCCTGGAACCCGGCCTCTGGCAGCTGGTGTTGATATAGCCCTTCCATCAGGTAGGTGGTCATCCTCCTAGCCAACAAAGAGAAGAAAAGATTTCCCTCGACATTCAGTAGAGCTATACTCCTGAACTGATCGAAGGTACTGGAGTTCTGCTCTTTTGGAATGGAGACCGCCACTGCCCAGGCAGTTCTCATGAGGGTCTATAGGAGTTTCAGCACTCTCGGGCAGTTCTTGTACAACTTCTATGGTAACCCCTTTTGGTCCTGGTGCTGAAGCCGATCGAGCTTGCAGGACCACCTGCCTTACCTCACTGAGTGAGGGGAGGTGACACATCAAATAGAGCTGATGGTTTTTCAGGCTTAGGCAGGTAACATGGTGGGCCTAGTGGTTCATTCTTTGCAGGATCACTGTATTGAGCATGGATGTGTTCCTCTAGTTCTTCTTTGGACACCTCCAGCGTTCCGCTGGCTTTCTCCTTGAGGAGGCCACATGCATAACGGAAGGGATTCCTGCAGAAGTTTGCTCTCTCCTTCTCTTTCTTTTTCCTTTCTTTAGCCGGATGTGCTCTGCCCTCCGTAGGTTAGCAAGCCTTCTTTTGATCTCATTCCAGAGGATTTTTAGTCCGTCTTTTACCGACTCCTCTGCTTTCCTCCAGTACTTGCGAAGCTGCCTTCTGCTTGCCACCAGGTCATCAATTTCTTTCTCCTTCCTCCTCTTGTACCTTAACACTGCCTTCTTGGTGGTCACCACGCCATACCTGCCACTGCATTCTTCATGCAGGATTTCCCCGAACAGGTTTAGCCTGGCTTCCACTGGGCCGCACAGGGTTCTCAGCAGCAGTTAACTCAGGTGATCATCCAAGTTCCTGGCTGTTTTCTTCGTCCTGTTTTCGTAGTAAAGTTTGGGTGTCTTCACTCAAGGAAACTAGACTAATTAACTAATGATGCGTTTTTGCTGTTTCGCAATTTAGAGGAGAGAACTCTCTTTCTCTCTCTTTCTCTCTGGATGGTTTGATATTGTTTCTGATCAGTTTCACTGATGAGTTGAAAGTTATTTAGTTTTTTTCTACCACAGCCTTTCATGTATATATGTTATCCTGCTTTAACTTGAATTTCTCATCTGGGATAAATAAAGTTGTATTTTGTTCTTTCACTGATAAAAATATAGAAAACAGACTCACATATTGTCTCACTGTCTTCATTTATTTTAATTCATTTATTTTATTCACTAGTTTTAACAATTCCTTATGACAATGAATTATTTTCCACCAACACTGACACACACTTGTAGAAAACTGTGATAACTGGAGACGAAACTTTTAATTTTACTCCATGTAGATCATAAATCTTGAATAAAGAAACAACTCACAGAAATCCGTTGAGAAATATAAACGTTATTGAGCTTTTTATCCAGAAAAACTGCAGCTCAATTTGTTCTTATTTGTTTACAGGGTGGTCTTGCCTGGTCTAATATGGAAGCATCGTTCACATATTGCAGCAACGGGTGTATACGTCTAAGTTGAAACCAATCACACGTCTCTTCATTTTCAGACGTATTCAAAGACAGAGACACACAGACAGAGGCAGAAAACCCAATTTTCATGTCTGTGGTTTTCTGTTTTTCTTTACCATCTGTTGCTGCTCTTCATCATGTGTCAGTAAGCAGAATGTGTTTGGTTCTGGACTGTTGGTTGGATCAAATGTAATGGAGAAAATCATCAGCAGATGAATCGGTAATGAAAATAATAATTAGCTGCAGGTTATAACAGGGTTAATGTGACTTCAGGAGATGGTGAGGACAGTGTGGACACACTGTAGGACTGCTGCTGTGTGTGTTCACATGTGTGTTTGATGTGAACCTACGTGTCGACTGAGCTCATGTTGCTGTGTTTAGTGACGTGGTCTTACCAAAGAAAGGCAGCTTGTTGTCAGTGATGTGATGTGGCTTCAGCACACTCCTGACTACAAACACTGTCTGTTGCCTGGGTTGCTTAGTGTGTTGCAGCATTTGGTCAGTGTGCTGCTAACTAAAGAGTCAACCTAAGAGCTCCATACTGATTGGCTGGCTTGTGGACTTGGCTTCTGTCCAACAAGATTTAAAACACACACAAGTCTGAGCATTTACCCCAACAGCCACACAATCTCACTGTGTTTTCTGTGAATGGGAAGTACCGCTCAGCTCTTACAACAGGGGGAACAAGATGGGGGGGGGTTGGTGGTGGACTCTTCCTCCCTCTCCCTCTCCCTCCTCCCTCCTCCTCTCCCTCCTCTCTCACAACAACACAGTGAGCGACAGAGTGAGCGCAGACGGGCGAGCTGCAGGCAGAGAGAGGGAGACGAGCGGACGGAGGAGAAGACAAAGGCGAGGCAGAGGCAGCGTTCGCTCCGCTCTGGATTAACTCTTTCTCCTGACTGAAGGCTGCTTTCTTTGGATTTCTCTCTTTTACACGTCTTCCATTACCCGTCAGCTCAGCTGCACACAGTGTCTCACACACACACACACACACACACACACACACAGGATTAACAGCTGGTGTGTGTGAAGCGAGTCCTGGAGGAATGATCATGGATGGATGGAGGTAGAAGGGAGGAGTGTATCTGCTTTTCCCATGGAGATTGTGTCATTCTCTCCTCCCTCCGCTTGCTGAGCAGCCTCTTTCCTCTCGCTTTCTTTTGTATTAGCACCCCCTCCCTCCCTCCCTCCTTCCTTTCTTCCCTCCCGCCCTTCGCAGTGCAGGCTTTTGTCTGTCTGACAGGAATTCAGGCTTGTCTTTTTACTTCCCTCCACCCAGCGACCCCCTTTGACCGACTCAACCAGCACTGTCCCCTCATCCCTCCTGTGTCGGCCAAAGCTAAGACCAGACGAATCTGACTGTGAGCAGAGGCGCTAGGCTAACAGCTAGCTATTGGAGCGGTAGAGTCACCTCGAGCTTGTCACTGCTAAGCGTGTGTTTGTTATGCGTGTGTGTGTGTGTGTGTGTGTGTGAAGCACTGGCTGACAGATGAGCAGTTGTTCTGTGGTGGATTTGTTGTGACCCGAGGAGCAGCAGCAGGAGGAAGGAGAGGTGTGTATGCAGAGTTGGAGGTAACACCGCCCAGCACATGCTGCTCAGCGTGCTCTCCTGAACCATTCTGTGGACTTTTTTTCATGTGACCAGTACCATGACCATGAGGGAGTCTGGCCGACCCGGGACTGAAATTCTTTATTTCACAACATGGTGGTTGTTTATTTTGATCAGCTGATTTTTTTTTTACCACTAATGCTCCATAATGGAATTTACATGAGGACCTGGGAGCCTGCAGCCTCGGGTCGACCACTGGGCCCAGTCACTCAGAAGTTTGTTTGTGGAAAAGCAGTTCTGACTAAGCTTTGTAAACAGATTCAGTCTGTGTGCCACCCAGCGTGGTGAGGATGAAGAGGACAAGCAGCAGCACGCTGAGGCGGGCATGGCCCAGCTCTGACCTGCCACCAGCAGCCTCTGTAGAGCCGCACAGGAGCCAACGCTCGCGCAGTGAGAAGGACTACAGAATCCACAAACACAGCAAGAGGAGCCACTACCCTCCACAGTATCTGTGTCAGAGTCCGCCCGCGTACATACACCCAGGTACTGTACCACCACACAGGCAGAGAGTGGGTTTACACTGGTTTGACTGGGAGACAGTAGAGAGCTGTGTATGTGCTGTTTGGGAGGAATATTGTCTTTACAAGTTTTTGTCTGAGTAGAGGAGTCATGTTACCGTCTCATATATGCTATTTACATATGAATGTGTTATAAATGCATCAGGTAATTTTGTTAAAGTGCTTGGCTCTGAAAATGTTGTGAGATGAGAGGAGAGTGTATTCCAGTGATTCAGTGTTTCCCTCCAAAATTTTGGTGAAATGACAAGAGACAAATCTGTGCAGCACGAGTCAAATTCCTACACGTCCTATAATGCAGCCTGATAGCTTTAGTTCTTAGTCTCCAGTTGACCCTGATGATGTCACTGTGACATATTCTCTCAGAGCTTCTCCCTGGACACAGAAAGCATCAGGCTGAGTGGCTCTCCTCATGATGAGTAATGGGCAGTGAAGCAGGTGTGTGGCTGGAAGGTCACTCTGACCAGCAGGATTAATCTGGGCCCTTGCCCCTCCCTCATTAGCACCGCTGAGGTGCCCTTGAGAAAGGCCACTGCTCGGTGAGCGTCAGGTGAGACTGGTTATACTGGGAAGCTCCAGTGGTTAGTGTCACTTTGTGAGTGTGAGTGTGGCCCAGGTCCTGGAGAAAGACTGAAACTTCCCTGAATAAATAAAGGTTAAAAACCTGTGGATTTTTTATGCATTTAAAGCCAAGCTTGATAACTCAGTATAGATCACATTGATAACCACCATTTGTGTCCATTGTTTCTCACTCATTGATTTATCTGTGGCACCTCAGCATCAACATGAACCTCCACTTATTGATTTTCTATTTTTTAACTATTTCAAATGGGTAAAATCTTATTTCAATGAGCTGAACTCACTTTGAAAATAATGAGAATCATTTGAAATAACAGTTCATTATTTCTGTTTATGTTGCTGAGTGACTGGAGGTCATTGTTCCTGTTAAATGGTAGTTAGGTTGCCTTTAACTCACATTCTCCAATGTTTATCAGGGTGCAGGTTCTCCACAGGGGGGAGCTGTGGAGACATAGACCTGGACCTGTATTGATCAGCCTGATCCTGTATGTAAAGTACCAGAGTAAAACAGCTGTTGTCTGAGCAGTAAAACACATTTAACAGTGACTTCCTCCTATTTACAGCCAAGTGTAAAAGTCACCGCTGAGCACATGATTGATCACATAATTCAACAGCCAATCAGAGATATAGATCGACCCTACAGCTGCCATATTGTCCAATCTGGTCTGTTATTCTGCAGGAACATATAGAATGATCATTTTTAAAAAGTGAATTGTATTTGTGTTTAAATCAGCAGGAACAATTAAAAACAATCTATTATAGTGATCATGTATAAACAGATAAACAAGGATCTGCTGTGAAATGCTCTACTGCTGATGCATGAGGTACATCAGAGAAACCAGATAAGAACAAGGGTCACCATTTTGAATCCAGAAAAAGGTTATTTGTGTGATTGGTGTGGATTTGATATGAGGATCCTCCTCATCATGACAGTGAACGGCAGGAGCAGTCAGTTAAACTTGTTCTATCCTCTGCAAGTTTGATGTCGGGAAAGAACAGTAACATTAAGCTGATGTGCATTGGTCTCTAACTAAGATGGGCTCTGTGCCTCCTAGTCTGTCTGTGTCTTAGAGAGCAATGGATTCACACTGATTAATGCTTAAATATTGAATGTTAATTAGCTGGGCACCCTGGCCAATATGGATGCACATCTCTCAGTAAATAATAACCATTATGTATTCAGCCGAGTCACATTTATATTCGAGAATGGTTTATGTGGCTCAGGGGTCAGGAAGGTGGGCATCAGCTGTAAAGAGCTGACTGATTTTTAACAGATTTTTAGTGTCAAAACAAGTTTGGTTAAATAGTTTTAATTCTGAAATTTGTGAGTAAGGAATTTATCTTTTATCTTTCATGGAGATGTTCCGATACTGATATATTTTTCCCTTCCTTTTGTATTTGTGGATACTGAGTGCTGATCCGATAATATTGTGTTAAGAAAAAAAACAACTGTATAGTCTATGATTACAGTTATTGCTGTATGGTTTAAACCCTTTGTAAAACATAGAATATATGTGAATGTTGTAGAATCTTATCTAATTTGACTGAGTCATAAAAAAATAAATCTACGAATAAGTAACACTTTCTACACTAGTTGTCCTAACACTAGTCCTTTGAAATTAAAAAAGATTAAAAAATGACATGTTTCATTTTTACTGGTGGGAATCTCCAGTGTAACATGTTGCCAGATTGCTGGGGCCGGTTTCACAAAAATATTTAAGACTGGTCTGTAATGTTAGGCCAGTCTTAGTTTACCCCCGGGCTAACTTAGGCCTAAGACCAGTGGTACCAGGGTAACATGGTAATCAGTGACACCTATGCTGACCAGTAGTACCCAATGACTATAAACAGGAAAATAGAGAGATAGTCAAGAACTAAACTGTTTGTGCAACAGATGAATTTAGACTCAGTCTATGTGAAGTCTGACTATTTGTTATATCTAAGCCACAGTCAGAGTCTGTCTTTAGTGAAACTGGCCAGTCTTCTTCTCTGCTCTAAAGCAGTCAGGCGACCAAAATTCTACGTCAGGACAACAATTAAAGTTGGCCTTACAACTCTGATTTGACAGAGAGTACTGACGACAGCTGATGTGATATTTTGTTGGTTTTAAATTGTGTTGTTAAATAACTGAAAACCAACGTCTTCAAAATGTCTCAAGCCAATACCATCTTGACATATAAAGTACTGACCTTCTGGTTGTGAGGAAAACCCATCGTCTGCAAAACATCACAATGTCAATTAGCTAATGTTTAATTGATGTCTTTAATGTCTTTCTGACATTACATAGATGTCTGGTGCCTGCTGGGAGGTTCCCTTCTTCCATCCAGCTGATAGCTTGAGGTTATGTTGAAGAATCTGGAGGTAGTCCTCCTCCTCCTTCATTGTTCCATTCACATTGTGCAATGTACCAGTTCCAGTGGCAGCAAAACAGCCCCAGAGCACTATACTACCACCACCTTGCCAAACAGCTGCTACAGTTTTCCTGGGGTTGAATACCTAACCTTTACTCCTCCAAACATATCCCTGGACATTGTGGCCAAACAACTCAATCTTTGTCTCATCTGACCATAACACTTTACTCCAGTGGGCTTTTTTTTGCCCATGTGATCAGCTGTAAACTTTAGTCAAGCTTGAGGGTGTTGATTTTGGAGCAGGAGCTTCTTTCTTGGTCCTTGGCGATGTAAAACTCACTTGACTGTTGACAGTGTCTCTGGTGTTCCAGCTGGCCTGTGCCTCAGTGGTTCCTGGGTTGTTCCTGACTGTCCGAACCAGTTTCCTCTCAGATGACGGTGACAGTTTGAGTTTTCTTCTAAACCTTGGCAAAATGGCTGCACCTCCCAGTAACTGATGATTTTAGTCTGCAGTTGTTTAGAAATGGCGCAGAGAGACACTCCTGACTTTTATAAATCTACGATCTTCTCTCAGATCTGCACTGAGTTCCAATGAGTGCTGTCAAACAAACCCTTTTTACATGGGCACAGAGAAGCTACCAGCTGTACACATGATCACCAACAGGAAGTTAAATTATTTAGCTAAAATGCCTTTTTCATCACCACTGAATTATTCATCTGTGGCTGTATGTATAATTCTGACATTGTGATTTTAGAAAACTCAAAATACATTAAAACATTTGCACCTAATTCACTGGAAGCCTAATGTTACCATCACATTCATGTCGACAATGAGTGTATGCAAACTTCCCACCACACCTGTAGGCCTATATAATTAGTCACCTTGGCTGTCTTACCATTAGTTATTGTTAAATGAGAAGATGAGGAGTTGGACTTGTTGTTTCGGTGATGGTGACAGAAATGAACCCTAATCCTAGTATGCACAAGAACCGCCTGTCCACTTGTTGGCTACCTATAGGTTTCCCACACACACACACACACACACACACACACACACACACACACACAAACACACACACACAAACACATATGTCATTTCATTGAACGAGTGAGCGAGCAAGAGAGAGAGATTGATTTGTGATTTTTAGACCTAAATTTGTGACACAACAGAATAGGTTAGATTCCTTCATTTAGCATCATCATCATAAGAACATGTTGCCTCACTAACTACTAAAGCCAGTAATAACAATACACAGCATCAAGACCAAACCAAGCTGCTACAATAAACAATCAAGACAATAAAATGAAATAGTGTTCCTGCCTGTTTGAAGTTCATTCTGTGTCTGAACGTTACATCAAACTCTTACAGAACGGCCTCCGCATCACTTCCAATATCATGATGGATGTTCATCAGTGCTCCATGTCAGCAGTGTCAACACCGAACTCCTCCTTTATCTCCTGCTCTCCTCTTCAATCTACACTCATGTTAAAAAAATATGACAGGATCTCCTGTGGTCACAGTTTATTTTCAGGATAGGATGTTAAAAAACAAACAAAATCATTAAAAAATAATGTACACACAGTGCTTACAAGATTACGGCTGCCGGCGCCACTGGGTGAATCCGTGTTTGATTTTAGGCCAGCTGGAGCCATATCATCCCACAGCAGTCGGTCCACAGGGACTCATGTCACGGTGCCTTCACTCTCCATGTGATTGTGATGACTAACAGTTATATACATGTAAATGAGAAAGTTTGTGAAAGAAGGAAGTGAGACCTGGTGACATGGCTGGTTACCACTTTTTAAAAAGTCCAAGTTTGAGTGAAGTTTGTCTACAGTTGTCAGCATCCTGAAAACCTCTGAAACAAACTCATCTCCTGCATATAAATCTGTCTGTCTCCTGGTTGATGGTCTGTTTATAAGCATGAGTGTGATGAGAAGCCTTCAGCCAGACCAGGTTGTACAGGTGATGTTACTCTGCTGGTTTCTAGTCCTCTGCTACCTCACCTGGGCTGCAGCGGCAGGTGAGTCCTCAGATTACTGGTGATTGTTGGTGATACCGTATACAGTGGAGATCCACTACTACTTTCACACTGCTTCTCTCCAATCAGCCTGGCTTTGATCAATACTGTCCACCGTTTTTATTCATTGTAGTGTATCTTTTATTTTATGATTATAGCAAAGTTTACTGATAGGCCAGCAACAGCCCTGGCTGTGATTTCTCTCCACAGTACCGAGCACTGGGTTGAGGTTTCTGTGAGTCTAGCTGTTCAAACCTCAAACCCAGATCTGTAGTTGTTTGTGGCTGAGAGGGAGACAGAGGGCTGAAAAGATGTGGGTGGGGGAGGGTGTAGTTTTCAGGGGCTTTCATAGAGGAAAGCTGAGTGATGGAGCAGTGGGCTACACACTGAGGAGTTGTGAATGGGATATTTCTATTGTGTCAGATTGCTTTCACAAATGGAGCAGAGATGAGCAGCATACTCTCAGAGCTTCCTCCGGTCTCATAGTAACCTCAGAAAGGCTGCTTTGAATAGAAGCAGCAGCTCTCAGCAGGAGAGGAGCTCATTCATTCACTAACTTTGTGTTTGGATTGGGACAGTTCTGTATCTTGCTCGGTCTCCTGGATTTCCCTCTGCTGTTAGCAGAGCTGCATATAGGAGTTCAACCGTGGTGGTTTTTAAAGATTATGAACCAGCTGACTTTGATTTGAGAGAATAAATGTCTTATTAGTCATTTCTTAAAGGAATAGTTCAACATTTTGGTATGCTTATTTTCTTTCTTTCTGAGAGTGAGGCTACGTCCACACTAGTACGTTTTAATTTTAAAACAGCATTTTAAAACTAAAACGATCACGGTCCAAATGAGCGTTTTAGCTCTGTATCAGAAACGATCTCTGTCCAGACTATCACACCTGAAAACACATATCACATGACCATACACATACACTGGGTGTAAACCAGTGTAAACAGGAAGCTGGTTGTCTACTCAGCAGTTGGTTAGTTATAGTAAATCCTCTGAATGAGGAACAGCAAAGGAAGTTGTAGCGTTAAAATGCAGAATGTAAGTGAACAACAGCTGCTAGCAAAGACAACAAGATCAGTAACACTGTCATTCATTATCATGTATTCACCAATGGTAGTCCAGGCTGATGAGAGCCAAACAAAGAGAGACCATGGGTGTCTATGTCATCGTTTCCAAAGGTCTCAGTTTTTGCCCGTTCAGATACAACACAAACAAAATTTTTGTCTGTGTTTCTGAAAGTCTCAGTTTTTGGTGCTTGAAAATGTGTGGACAGCAGGAGGAAACGTGGCAAAAGAGCTGTGTTTTAAAACAAAACATAGTAGTGTGGATGTGTCTTGTGTCTTTATGTTCGGTATAGTGCTGGAGTCATGACATCAGGGCTCACAGGTCAACACGCACTGTGATATTATCACGATAACAATACATCAACATCACTGGCAATACTGCAATACACAATATATCACAAGGAAATCGCCTACAACATGTCACTATATATGCAACTGAAGAAGAAAGGAACATTTTTTAAAAACCAGGAAACAGTCAGATAATTATATATATAGTATATTATTTATTAACAGTACAACAGTTTCACAGAAGAGAAACAGAAACAGGTGTAACACACAGCTGTCACATAGCCATAAACATGACAAAGGCTTATTTCCAAAATAAAAGAGTTTGAGTAAAATATCTGTAGTCACATATCAGTCATCACAACTGATATCTGTGCAAATTACATTTATCTAAAAACTATAAATAGCAATAATTGTACAAAATACCCAGATTTGAAAACCTAGGAGGAACATGGAACACATGTCAGCGCTTTCCAACAAGTATTTTCTGTAAAGCTAGATTATTGAACATGTTAGAACAAATATAACCAACTTATTTTATGGAAACATAGAAATGTTTCTTACATTTATTGCATAAAAATGCTACTTGTGCTGTTGCTATGCTCATAGGTGAACACAAAGTAGTGATGATGTCCCAGAAGTTGTGACAATAGTGAGAATATTTGTTCTGCTGACACTCGTCCCTGGGACACACAGATACCTCTGTGGTATGCGTGCCTGAGATTTGCTCCAGGATCATCATCATTTCAGCTCTTGCAGCTGAAACCACGGGAATGCTTTTGCTGGTGGTGCTGCTGCTGCTGAACATCTGCCCAAAGAGGTCAGCAAGTGCACATTTCTTCTTTTTTGGTGTGTTGGCAGTGGAAGGATCTCTTCCAGCCGCACTGGTGTCAAGCAGCCCGTCACACCGCTTCCTTCCTGCTCAGGAGGAGAGCTCAGAGATATATTCTCCATGCAGCCTCCTAAAGTGAACAGTCAGACACTTGTCGCATTATTATTTAAAAATGTCAAATATGTTTATGTACTGTATAACATCGTCCTGCATCGTCAGGGAGCGAGCAACTGTCACCTGCACCTGCTGTGTCCTGACGAGTCTTCTGTAAGGATGGCTCTTCTTAATGCTTGCTCCATTGCCATCAAAACATGAATCCTCAAAGACTTATTTATTAGGGAGAATATGGACTTTCTGTTCCTCACTGAAACCTGGCAGAGGAACAGGACATACTCTGGACAGTGTAACTATTGATAGTGTTTTTAATCTTTGATTTCCTTGTCAGTGATCATACATGTCTTCATCTGGCCCCCTTCGCATTCTTCCCTAATCCTTGTTTTTAAATGTTTTAATTCAAGAGGCTCACCCATTTTCACTATGATCAGTCACTTCCTTGCAACTGGTTCCATTCCTAAACACGCTATAGTTCAGCCTCTGCTAAAAAAAACAAACAAACCAAATCTTGGCCCACCCTCAGTATGAATTATAGACCTGTATTTAAGCTGCCTCGTGTCGAAAATGCTGGAAAAACGTTGTTGTCAAGCAGTTTACAGATGTTTTAGAAACACACAGCCTGTATGACTCCTTTCAATCACTTTTAATAAAGTTCTAATGTCATTATAATTGCTGCAGATGATGGGAAATGCTCTGCTTTTGACACTGTTGATCATGGTATTTTATTAAATAGCCTTAACCAGCTGGTGGGTATTTCCCTGGTTCTCATCCTGTCTTGCTGTTAGGAGTTTTTCAGTTTCTGTCGGTCAGTTCATGTCAGACAACGCACCTCTGTTGAGTGGTGTCCCACAGGGTTCAGCTCTGGGTCCTATGTTGTTCTGTGATCATATGCTGCCTCTTGGACAGATTATTACCCATTTTATTACCCATTATAACAGCCTTTCTAATACTATATCTCTCTAATTTTCTAAGTAGTGAGCCATAGTAAATAGCATCAAATGCCTCTCTGAGATCAAGATATGTTTCTACTGTATATTCATTATTTTCTTTAGCAGAGTTCAAATCAATTCACAACAGAAGTTATAATTGCATTGATGTTAGCGGATTAGAGTTAGTTCTACCAGTTCATGGTAGAAAGTAAATGCTGTGTGTTGTTAGCTGGTGCAGATATTAGCCAGAGGTACACAGACACCTGTGTTTTAGTATTGGAGGAGGTCCAGAAGGAGGTCCTTCTGGCACAGAGGCTAATGCTAAGCTAACCGCCGGATGAACAGTAGATCCTTCTGGCTGCTTCTTGCTAAACTGCCATTTGTGTTTTTCTGTTTCCTCATGTGTTAAATAGAGAAGATGCAGTGTGTGTGTGTCTGTGTGTCTGTGTGTCTGTGTGTCTGTGTGTGTGTGTGTGTGTGTGTGTGTGTGTGTGTGTGTTGATTACAGTTTTCATGTAACTTGGCCAAAACTGCTGTTGAAATGTGTATACACAAACTGTATCTCATCAATCACTTGAATGAAACAGGAAGAAGAGAGGTTGTTCCCAGTGGGCTTTTACTTTGAAAAACACTTTCCTCTTTTTCACCTCCCTCCACTGCTCTATGAGCATGTAAAGCTGCAGTTGTGCATGCTGGGATTGTGAACTCATTAACCCTCGCTGAGCTGCAGCCGCTGGCAGCCTGACGCATCACACACACACACACACACACACACACGCACACACAAGCTGATGTAATGGGTGCTCCTCTCCTGTAATGTGATTGTAGCTCCTCCTTTTCTCTGTCTGCTGAGTTATGCTCAGGGCGGCTATACACACACACACACACACACACACACACACACACACACACACACACACACACACACACACACACTTGTACTTCTATCTTTGTGAGGACACTCATTGACATACTGCATTCCCCAGCTCCTTACTCTAGCTTTAACCATTACAACTAAATGACTGACCCCAAACCTGATTCTAACCTGAACCTTAAAACCAGGTTTGATCCCTCAAACAGCCTCTGAAGGTAAGAGGACTACAATCTAAAATTCGGTCCTCACAAAAATAGAAGAACACGCTCTCTCTCCCCCTCCCTCTCTCTCTGTCTCTCTCTCTCTCTCTCTCTCTCTCTCTCTCCTTTCATAGCATTTTGACCAATCAGATTTTTCAAAGCCATAGCCTGGTTCAGAAGAGCCCGCCCCCCTGCAGTTCTGTGCTATTTCTGTCCACACACACACACACACACACACACACAAACACACACACACACACACACACACACACACACACACATACACATACAGTGTTTTGAGTCTGACTGTGGCTGCAGAAACAAACTGTTGTATTTACAGATAAACAGGTTCACTCAGATGAAATATCACAGTGACTGACTTTCTATATGATACTATATACATTGACCTGCCAGGTTTCCACACAGTGTTTCATAGTGGATGCAACCTGCTTCACCTGATATAAAGAGCCCCTCAGATAACATCAGGAGAACTGATTATGTTTATACTGTAGTTTATGACGCTTCATTGAAAAAGACATCACACAGCAAAGATCATACATTTACTGATTGTTTAAACTCTCGTCTACTAACTAACAAAATAAAATAAAAATGAACAGATACACATCAGAAGACACAGAAATTCTGCATGGCAGTAGAACTAGATGTGGCACGTTATGTTTTTTTTTTTGTATAACTTTATTGCAGGTTTACGCATTACAAATGATCAAATTCATCACTTATTTCATTCATCCTGTCACATTTATCCAATTATACAGGAAATAAAATAAAAATAGAGAAAGAAAGGGAAGAGAAGAAAAAAAAAGGGGGGGTATCCTTCTGTACTCTCTTAATTTTAATTAATATATTTACATTTTTCTATTCCACTCCATCTATTTCCTTGACCCATTTACTCCAGTTTCTCATGAATTCCTCCTCTCTGTTTCTCAACCTATAAGTAATTCTTTCCATTTCTTTAATGTCTTCAGTTGTTAGTTTCCATGTGTTAGTAGATGGTGATTTAACATTCATCCAGTTCCGTGTTATTTGTTTTAATGCAGCTATTCGTATTATTGTATACAAATATTTATCTCCTTCCGTCTCTATTTCTGATGGACTGATACCTAATACAATATTGGGCGGCTGTAAAAATTTCTTTAAATGAAACATATTTGTGACTTTCGCCTGAACTGACACCCAAGAGTAAAAAATATGAGTGATGCACTTCCTGTTCACCAGATTCCCTCCAGCATTCAGGACTCTCTGATAAACTGTATTTTGAGATGATTTTTGGTGTTGTAAAAACTTACACAATTTTGTGATTTTACTATTTTCGCTGTCTCTATTTTAGCTTATATTTTTCAATTATTTTCCATTTAGCTTTCACTTCATTGTTCATCCATTTCATTATTATATCTACTTGAGTTGCATGGAAATAAGTCATTAAATCTGGGAAGCTAAGTCCACCCTTGCTTCATCTTTATACAGGTATGGCAGGTAATATGTACAGTATATCAGTCGATATTGATATACAGTATATCACAATATAAATCAATAACTATTTCTGTCAAGCTTAAAGGTTCCTTTAAGTTAATTTTAAAAAAAGATTTAAAGTTTAAATATCATTAAGAAGTTGAAGTCAGAGTCAGAAGTTGAACATGACAAATACACTGTAGACATTATACAACTGTATTTCAAAAAAATAAAATAGCTATATTTTAAAAACCAAAATATTAACTCTGACCATCAAAAGCTTCGTCTGGGACTTTAAAGTCTTGCATTGTGCGTGCTCGAAAGGATGGCACTGCCTCAGATGGAAAAAAGATTAGTGATATAAACTGTCTTTGTGGGAACATGCGTTCTACACAATTTGCAGTGCGTGCTGCTCTGCTGCTTATCAGACTTTAATTAGCCAAAGTATCTCCACACTACCCAATTCCTCTGACCCTTCTTTTCAACGATATCCTCGTCTTTTGAGCCTTGGGCTGTGCGTGTTGTGGTGTCTTCTTCGGTAACGCTGTTGCTCTTGTTGTCGTTAACATTTTCTGCCGTCATTTTCTCTTTCATCTCTCTCCCACTCCTGACGTACAGGTGAGCACGGCTGCAGCAGCCCAAGCATTAGCACGTGTTCTGATGTCGGCTGCTACTCCAACGTTCTGCACTGTGTGTGTCGACCTAACCTGACATGGCTGTAAATCTATTCTAGCTGCAATTGGTTCGGCGCAACACTATTCTCATTATCATTGGCTGTTCGTGTTGTCTGTAAAAACATGGATGAATGAGTTCTATCGACATCGTATCGACCATGTCTTATATTTCTATCAAAGAAAAGTTATTTCATGATAATTGTCTTTATCGCCCAGCTGTAATCCACACTGATAAATGCTGGACTTCTGTTGACATCATTGCCTAAAATCTCTAAGAACACATCCTGGTATCAGGCCTTGCTGCTCTTGACAGCAAACAGGAGCAGGGGCACCTAAGTGGGTCGTATGCAACTACTTGTTTTGTCAACCTTAGTCTCATCAGTCCATCAAACATTTTCCCAGTAGTGTTGTGCAGAGTCAAGATGCTCTTTGACAAACTTTAGGTGCAGTGATGTTTTTTTCTTCCTCTGTGGTGTCCTGCCACACTTTCATTGTCAGACTTGGCTAAAAATGATGTTCAGTTATTCAGTCTAAGAAACTCATATGTTTGAACTGTTTGAAAATCTATTTCAGTACATTATGTCCATAAGAGAGCAAACCAGTACAACGACAGACATAACCACTGGTACAGATGCATGTTTTCCAGATGAGCCCTCTGGTTGCTAGTGTTGGAATATTAGGTTAGGCTAACTGTAGCTACATAGATAGCAAACAAGTTTATCTTGAGGTTCCAAAGTTTTTCCAAACATGTCTTTGTAGATCGCTCAGAGTGCAGCTCACTGTCTCTGCAGCTGAGATGGGTTGGCGACTCTCTGCAGTCATCACGGTTGTTGTTTTGTGTATTCACTCGTTTCAGCTTGACCTACATTTCAATTTTAATCAATGAATGGCTCCTATCCATCATGTAGTCCATTCAGTGCAACAGGCCCACATAAGAAGTCACGAAGCAGACAGCTGCGGTGGAGCTGCTTTTCTTCACAATCGCATGTTAATTTCCACAGTTGAATTTTTATATATTTGAATTTAGAATATTTGTTGACAGCCCTGATTGACTCCATGCTCCATGACTGTGGACTAATGAAGATCTAAACTCTGAGACTCTTTCAGCTTCATGCTCATCATCTCTTCATCCTCTCTGAGATCTTTGTTGTGAGGCCTGGTTCACATAACTAAATAATACACTTCTAGAACAGTTTATACATAAATGCAAGTCATTCCTTGCTTTTTCTTGCCTCTATATATACGGTAGGTCACAGCTCTTTCATAACCACATTTAATACCTAACAAAATGTGTGTTCATACTAAATATGAACTTTTTTATCCTCATTAATACACTGTATTATGTTCTGTAAACTCACACTTTGTTCTCTCCAGAATTAAAGTGAATTGTTGTGAATGATGGAGAGATGAGGTCATGTCCACATCCAGCTGTTGAGACCTGAACTTCAGCTTTTCAGATTACTGCCGGACAGCCTGTCCCCAAAGCTCTGTTTTCTCTCTCTCTCTCTCTCTCTCTCTCTCTCTCTCTCTCTCTCTCTCTCTCTCTCTCACTCACTCACTCACTCACTCACTCACTCACTCACACACACACACACACACACACACACACACACACTGTTGCAGCACTCCCCACACCCATGTCCAGCACTGTTCCAGTATTAGTCTCTTGTCTGTGGATTAGATGGAGACTCGGTCTTGTTGACCAAACAATTCTCAGTCTGATTCAACAGATGTGGAGCGCTGAGGGAAAAGCCTCTTTCTGATGTAAACCAATAACATGGCTGCCTTCATCTGGTCATTCTGATCTTCAGACATGCAGCGTGTGTCATCTCCAGAATTGTTCAAACATGGCGGGACTGCAGAGGGACATCTGGGGTATGCATTGGTCAGGTTTTGGTGGTTAGTCTTCTACCAGAGGGGTAGAACCCTTCTGTGTTTGTACCTTTGTATTATTATCAGGGTTCTAATGCCTTAGGCTGTGTTTTCCAGGCCAGCTGGGGATTTATTTTTGTTTGTGTCTATCACATATATATAAGGCTATAGTCTTTTTATATTTGTTTTTATGTATTTTATTTAAAGTAAAGATGGTAAACATTTTTTATCATTTTGTTTAAACTGACCAACAGGTTTGCCAGAGAAGGAAGACAGAGTCCTCTGAGTTAGACTTGGTGCTCTTTGAAGCTGCAGACCTAGTTTTCATAGATTAGGCTAAATTATAGACTACACAGTGCATGTGCTGTGACACCCTGTGTGCACTCACACACACACACACACAGGGCAGGGGCAGAGTGATTCTGTAGACTAGATGCAGAGAAAAAAAAAAAACTGATCCGCAGAGATTCTTCTCTCAAAAGCAAACAGACCTGATTAAAGCGGTAAAAACACAATAACACAGTTTCACGTTAAAAAGAAATCTGCGTTTCTCCGACAGACACAGGACGTCAGGAGGGAAAGAGTAGCTGCTGGAAATGCTTTAATGTCCGGCCGGCGCTTAGGGAAAACCCTTCTAATGGCTTTGATTTTGACTCTATTAACACCATATAGTGTGTTACACAGCCTTGGGGGGTGCGAGATACAAATTTCAATTATAATAAGCAGGACTGGTCGGAAAACATTGCCACTATGTCTGAGGCTACGTGCACACTACTACATTTTGATTTTGAAATGGCCTTTTAAAACAAAACGATCTCCGTCCAGACTAACACACCTGAAAACACATATCATGTGACCATTCAAATACACCGGGCACATGTGAGCCAGGAAGCAGATTGTCTACTCTGCAGTTGATTAGTCACATAAAATACTACAAATGAGGAACAACAAAGACAGTTGTAGAGTTAAAATAGAAAATGTAATTGAACAACAGCTGTTGGCAAAAACAAGGTCAGTAACACTCTTTTTATAATTCATTATCATGTTGTATTCACCACTGGTAGCCGAGGCTAATGAGAGCCAATCAGGAGAGACCTCGGGTGTCTACGTCATCGTTTCCAAAGGTCTCAGTTTCTGTCCGTCCAGATGCAACACAACCCTAGGATTTTCAAAATAAAACACAACCCCAGAGTTTTCAAGCTAAAACAGGTCTACTGTTCATCCTGCTGCTTCTGTCAGCTGTGAAATCATCAGTAAATACCAGTGAGTCAGTTCCACTGAAGCCAGAAGAGACCCAGCAGCATGTCTGACAGATGAAGTTGAGGCTTTCGGTCATGAGCTCTTGATTTTTTTCTCCTCTCTTTCCATCATTTTGACAAAGGTTCATTTTTGTCTCATCAGTCCATAGACCTTTGTTCCAGGACTCTACTGGTTTCTCTGTGTGTTTTTGGACTTTCTGTCTCTGAGGTTTACCAGGGGTTTACATCTTGTGGTGAATCCTCTGGAGTTTTATTCCTGAAGTCTTCTCTTGGTTGCTAATAAGGAAACATGTCAACTACATCCTGGTGAGCGTTCTTGACTAGACAATGACAATGATTTTCTTTCATCTATATGACTTGTGCTCCTACATTGACCAGCTCTATCCAACGACCTGTTCTGAATGTCCACGTTATCAGCCTGTTGTCGTACTCTCCTCCTGTCTATATCCCACTGTCTTCATGATCTCTGTCCAACATCTCTTATCTTTTGCATGTTTTTGTAGCCTCTGCTATAAATGCTCAAATGAGGATAACAGCAATTTTCAAACAATCTCTAATCAAAGCCAGTGATGCTGTTGCGTTTGATTGTGCACAGAAGTGTCAGTGGTTCCCAACATTTTCCAACTCATGGCCCATTTGAAAATCTCAATAATGTTGGCAGCTCACTTCTGACCCTGTAACAATGTGCAAATAATGCCACAGATCACTTTTTATTTGAACGATAACGATCAAACATTTGAGAGTGTGACAGGCCTTTAATACAAGAAAAAAAATAATGAAAGGAGTTTTTAAACATTTGTAATGTTTTTAAAGATAGTTTTGTTTTAAAACACTTAAAAACATTTATTACATTTTTATCATTACATCTGTACTGTTTTGCAAATGTTTTGTCGCCCCACTCGCAATACCTTCATGCCCCACCATTGGGCCCGACACAGGGGTTCATTGGTCTACATGTTCAGACTGATAGAATGCCCCCCTCTCAGTCATATGAATGCTACACAAGACCTGAGAGGCATGTGAATTTTTTTTTTTTGACAGGATTTGTCTGTTTTTGTGATACTCATTTCAGCCACAAGGGGCTGTGAATTTCTTTTTCTCACTTGCCAAAGTCCTGAGAGGCAAAGTGAGATTATTATAAGTGTTTTATTTTGTAATATACATTTTGGCCAGAAGAGGCTGAATTGCACCACTAACCCAGTCTGTCTCCCAGCACCTCAAAAAATTGATTTAACACTGGGATGTTTTCAGTCTGAATCTCTGCTCAGCAGTTATCTAAAGAATACTGCTGTCTTTTTTAAGTCATTTGTGCATTTTACTCTGGTTGTAGTGAGAGCGAGAGACAGGAAAGCGGGGGAGAGGGGGAGGGGATGACATGCAGGAAGGGGCCTTGGTTTGGACTTTAACCTGGCTACTGCTGCAAGGACAAAGCCCAAATGGCATGCGCTCCACCAGGTGAGCCCTGGGGTGCCCCAAGAATACTGCTTTCTACTGTCTGTCTTCTCACCCCTGTATGAACTGCCATTATACACATTTTACTGTGTCATTAACTAAAGTCATGATGTTCATTGTAGCTAGCCGTGTCAGTAGCTATTAAGCTAACTCCATAAAATCTGTACACAGTGCCAGGACACCACACAACATTTATGGGACATATATAAATGAAACAAACATAACAGTCATGTTATTTTCAACAATCTAATTCAATCAGTCTAACTTTAGGAGCTTGGCTTAACTGTATGACCCTATCTTAACTTTGAGCAGAATCTTCATCCTAGAGTTTTATATAACCTTTATTTAATCAGGTAATATCACTAAGCTCAAGAGAGACCTGAGCACTGCAGCGATACATACAACATAACCTGACACAACAACAGCACTACAGCATCAGAAACAGTCACAGGAATAATTGAATAGATTTCAAGGTAAAGTTTAAAATCAGGGGATGACACATCCAGGTTTTAAAATCCTCTGTAATTCATCCAATTTCTCAGGTGCAAGACAGGAAGGCAGACTTCCTAAGCAGTATTTACCTGAGGGGTAACAAGAGTGAAACAGGCCTGAGATCTGCTTTGGTGAGCAGTGGATTTAAATGTAAGGGGGGGACCTTCATAAATTAAATGATAGAATGCAGTTTTCTTGTTGCAAGTGAGTTCCAACCAACGTTTTCATATTGTACATACCTATTAATGTTTCGTAGTGCTCAAGAGGAAAATACATCTCAGTAAATAATAACCACTTTACCTCTCTAAAATGAAATGACCAGAGGTGGTGCTCATGGGAGATGCTGCATTTCTTACATCTGACCAAAATAAATCCACAAGTCGCATTTGTAACGCCGACATTTCTCAGAAACACTTTCAGGCAACATGAGTGAGACAGTGCACTGCTGACTGGTGAGTGAATGTGTGTGAATAGGACTGTGTGCTGGCTGCCTGTTGCAGCATGATACAGGAGTTGTGGGATATGCAAATCAGGGGCCCCTGAGAATAATGGGGGAGTCCCCTCCTCCACTCATTTTACCTCCTTTTCTTTCTTGTCAACTGTTTAACCCCTGCAGTTCACCCCAGCTCAACAAGCCCCAACCAGCCTGATAGTCAGAGCTGTGTTTTCACATGCTAATCGCAGCCACATTAGCACAGACATGTTGTTGTGCCAATACACCACAAGTATTTTCCTATTGGCCTCTGGTGTTGGATCATTTCATTCTTCTTCTGTCCCTTAATCTCTACGTCTCATTTTCACATGGTGACTGTCTGTTATAGTGCCCACATGGCCCCACAGAGCCTCCATGTTTCTCCCAGCTGAGAGTTGGAGATCAGGGGGGTGCTGCAGAGCAATGTAACAAACTCTGATGATGACTGTATTAAGGAATAGTACAACATTTTGAGAAATGTGTTTACTATATCAGGGGTGGATAAACTACAGGTGTCTGTCACGCAACGTATGTGCCAGTTAAGCCTAATGTACATTTCTACCACTTTCATTTAATAAATTCAACAATATGATAATGCTGTGTTCAACACTTAAATCCTGTCCGGCTGTTGTTGCATATGGTATGTCTGCCAATGTTTCACAATAAAAACCTTGCTAAGACATAGTTTTTGTCCACTGAAATGCTAGATGGCTTTTAATTTGAAATGGTTACAGGAAGAGTTTGTATTACAGTGTAATGCAATAACTTTGAAGGACAATCGGGAAATCAAAATAAGGCTTCTTGTCACAGAGGGAGTTAGAAATTAAGACCTAGATTTAATAAACACCTGTTTCCTTCTCCAGGTGAGGTAAATAAAGGCCTGGAGTGAGATTTCAGCACAGAGCTGCAATTAGGATGTGGTTAGCTTAGCTTAGCATAAAGACTGGAGGCAGCAGTAAACAGCTAGCATGGCTTTGTCCAAAGTTGAAAAAAAAAAAACCTTCCAGCAGCTCTAAAGCTCATTTAATGAAAATTTTATTTCATTCATTTAATCTATAAAAGAACAGAAATGTGAACACAGTAACAAAGTGTACATCTGGGCAGTGTCTACAGCTACAGGATGCACTGCAGTGCTTCCCACAGAATTTCATTTTATCAGTAGTGGAGGTTGATATTTGTGAGTGAGTGGACTGCACTTATACAACGCTTTCACAGTCTTATCGACCACTACAAGCTACATTCACACACACACATCCACACAGCACTTCTACATTCTAACCCAAGGACACTTATAACATGCAGACTGGAGGAGCCGGGGATCGAACCACCAAACTTCTGATTAGTGGACAACCTGCCCTTCTTCCTGAGCCACAGCCACTTTGTGACAAATAAATAAATAACTGGACAATATACACAGCTCCATTGCTTCATTTTGTCAAACAAATAACAACCCTTACTAACTCAGGTCAGGTTGGTGAAGGTTGTGAGCCCAGTCCCAGCACAAGCTCTGCACACCCTGAATGACTGACACGCAGAGAAGGCAAGTACAGACACAGACAGAGACAGTCCACTGGCCCACTGATGTGGTAGGATTTCTCCCGCTGCTCAGATGGCCAGTCCGACTATAACAGACAGGTACATTGTCATGTGTTTCTGAGAGAGTGGGGAAAGGAGGGGCTGAGTAAAACGATGCTCTGCACACAGCTCTACAATGAAATAAGATTTTACCCATTTGAAATATTAAAAGAAATGAATATGTGGTGGTCAGTGTTGATATTGTGCCAGGCTGCAACAAATAAATTAATATATGGGAAACACTGCATCACCAGACATGGTCAGTCAGCACAAGTTTGCATTTTGGTCTGGAACACCTTGGCAGGAAGACTTGAGGAAGCTGCTCACAGTCCCTGAACACAGCTGCTGTTTGTCAAGGAGTTCCAGCACGAACACCCACAAACCATGCAAAACATCTGGTTATGAGTGGTTGATATGGTCTACTATGGTCTGACAGTACCACATCCACCACACACGAGCTTTTAAACTATGATGTGAGGACATGCCATCCATGGTGTTAACTGTGCAGCTGAATGCATGTTGATGTTGAGGGTGGGAGAACAAACATGGATCCTTTTTTACCTGCTTCGACTTCTGACAACAACAGACATTTAGCCAGATGTTGGTGGCCACTAAACAACACGTCAGTCATTTCACACCGGCAGAACACTAGAACAGACTTGCCCATGATTGTAATGAACTTTTAACATTTAGATCAAAAAGCTGTGTACTCACATACACTGTTTTTGGTACGGTTAGTGTACGGCCCATTGTTGTCTGCGTTTCCACCGCGGCCTAAAGTCCCGGAAGATTATGCAAAATTATTACTTGACATTACATTATTCACAGCACTTTGAGAACATAACATGAACGAAATTACGGGACAAATTGTGTCCCGTATATATTCAATACAGGACGCAGCATTTTATTTTCAATTATAGGACGATCCCGTATTATTCGTGACGGGTGGCAGCCCTCGCCACTCAGGCTATTGTGGTTCTTTATTTTTCTGAAGTCCTGTTTCAGTTTTTTTTCCTTCTCTTGGACCTGTTTCACGGTGTGGAGAGTGTGTTTGTTTGCTCGCTCACCGCTGACTTTTAAACATGGCGGGTGAAATATGAACAGAAATGTTCAGCACTGCAGACTACACCCCCCAAAGTTCCTGAACCTTTGGAAAGTAGTACCTCCCGACCAAGTACCTTTTTGGGGGTCGATTTTAGACCTTGGTTCCTGCAGTGGAAACACGCATAGTTCCTCTAAAGGTTCCTGGTTCCTGCGGTGGAAACGCGGCTATACAGGTGCAGGGTGAAGAGAAGGTGGAGAAATCAACCAGCACAATACAGGAAATCCAGAGACTAAATCTCACAGAGGAGCACTGTCTAGTGCTGGGAAACATTTAAGTGATAACCACGAGAAGTAGCTTTATTGTCCTCCTACTACACTACATACTTAACACTACATCTATAGTATCATCCGTATGTACCATAACAGCTGGTCATCAGTGAACAGTATGTGGTGATAATTAGAAAATGTAGAACTACTTCAGCTTCCTCATAATGATAATATACAGTAACCGCACTGTTCTATTTATACAAGCAATCCTTTCATAGTTCAGGAATGTTCTGTCAGCTGTGTGTGTGTGTGTGTGTGTGTGTGTGTGTGTGTGTGTGTGTGTGTGTGTGTCCTACATCCAGCCTTAGTGTTCTAACTGGGTCACACCAGAACCCAGCTGCAGTACTGCAACACTGGCTCAGAGAGCATGTGCGGACACACACACACACACACATACGCACAGTGTAGCAGAGATGTATAGCAGAGCAGAGACATGGAGATGACTGTGGAGACTGTGTGTGTGTGTGTGTGTGTGTGTGTGAATATGCGAGCTATAGCAACAAAGAGCAACTGGGGATGCGTTGTCATGGCAACCCTCTCAGCAGCCCGCCCACCAGCTTGTATGTCGGTGGGCATTATACAGTGAGGGAGGAAAAAAACACGGTGCAGAGTGAGGCAGTGTGTGATTGGTCACACCCCCTTGTCTTTGTGTGGCGCAGGGGATTGTGGGTAGCCCTTGACTGAATGCTCATTTGTGTGTGAGTGGGAAAAGAGTGTGTGTGTGTGTGCGCGTGTGTTTGTGTGTGTGTGTTTGTGTGTGTGTCTGAGAGAGAGAGAGAGAGAACAGAGGTGGACGACGCCTGTGTGTGTGAGAGAGAGAGAGGGGAGGGGGAGGAGCAGAGTGTGTGTGTGTGTGTGAGAGAAGGATGAGCTAGTGTGTGTGTCTGAGAGAGAGAGAGAGAGAGAGAGAGAGAGAGAGCAGCACTGCCATCAGAAGCTACACTGAGAGGCTTTTAACTGGATTCTGTTTTTCCTAAAGGAGTGGATTACTATCAGCCAAGGTATGAGTCTGTCTGTCCGCCTGTCTGTGTGTCTGTCTGTCTGTCTGTCTGCCGTTAGCTAGCCTGTTAGCAGCAGCTGCTAGTTAGCATTAGCAGCATAGCATCACAGCTCTACAGAGAGTGAGAGAGACGAGTGACAGATGCTAAGCTACTGTAGCAAAGAGAGATAATGGAGGTTTGTAAAAAAAATGAAAAACGGAAGGATGGAGGGAGAGAGAAATGGAGGGTGAGAAACAGTGGGTAAGAGAGGGAGGGAGAGAGAGAGGGAAGGAGGGAGAGCATGACAAAAGGAGGGGGTGTGGTTTAGTGCTGTGGACAAAGGAGGCTGGCTGATTGTTTACTACCACTGCAGAGAGACAGACATGGACGATCAATGCTCCATTCTTTCATTATTACTCTCTCGCTCTTTTTTCTTCTCTCACCACTCTGTTCCTTCCTTCCTCCTTGTCTTTATCTCCCTGAGTCTCATCCTCCTGTCAGCTCTGTCCTTGTCTGTGTTGGACAGTGTAGTAGTAATGGAGTGAGCAGATCTCTAAGCTAACGCCTGCTGCTACAAAATGTCTCCTCTTTACCTTCAGCTCAGTGATTTTACTGCCAGTCCTGGATCCAACACAAACTCTCCTGATGATGCAGATCCTGAAAACCAACAGTCCACATTGATGCTTTCACTCCATATGATGTACTACAGTGTGTTCTGTGTCTGTGTGTGTGTGTGTGTGTGTGTGTGTGTGTGTGTGTGTGTGTGTGTAAGAGAGAGTTAGTTTACTGCTGTGTGACAGTGGTCAGTGTGTTCAGAGCAAATCAAGCAGCAGTCGGTTTGATGAAAAGCAGGAGGAACAGATCGAGTGAAGTCAAACTACAGCGAGCAAATATGACGTTATCAGTAACAGTCGTCAGTTACAGACAGCAGCAGCAGCACTGGGTCCAGTAGTAGTAACAGGAATAATAGTAGTGGTGGTGTTGGTGGGTGTTCATTAATATTTTTTATAACGCAGGTCTCATTTTGTTGTGTTAAAGTTACGCTCCACAGATTTAGTTACAGTTTGCTCAGCTCAGCCTGTGACTTCAGTTTTATATTAGTACAGCAGAGCAGAACTAGTCCCACACGCCTGATGTTTAATATCTCATAGCAACAAAACATGCACCATAAACTACTGGGATTTGGCTTCTCAGATCAAAACCATCATGAAGAGGCTCTTTGATCAATTCTGCTCAACATCTGTACAAGAAGACTAAATATACCCAGTTCCTCTTTCTTCTACATGGGTCTGGTCCAGTCTGGGTCAGCTGGTGTTGACAGTGGGCAGATAAAGTCCTACAGTGTGTGATATGTGTGGACTCCAATCTTCAGTCTTCAGATCCAGTTGCTGCTCAGTCATCACATTTCTGCTCTTTGTAGCTTTCAGCTACGTTCCAGTCATGCTAGCAGCTCTGTGAGGGGACAGCAGTGCTCTTAGCTAAATGCTTACCTCAGCATGTTAACATGCTCACAATCATAGTGTTAACATGCTGATGTTTAGCAGGTATGTTTACAGTGTTAACTATCATCTAACTGTGTTAGCATGCTGACATTAGGTAATGTCCACTGAACACAAAGCAGAGCTGAGGCTGATGGGAATGTGGTATTGAGTCATAAACAAAGTATTGGACAAATGAACATGTTGACCTGATGATAGCACAAGTCCAGATATCTCTGCTGCTTCAGCCTTGTTCAGACTCAATCTTTAATGGTCGGAGATGCTGGTATCAGATCGGTTTTCTCCAACTGCTGGTCTTCTTCTTAATGAATCCTTCCTCATTTATATGTTGACAGAAATAATCAACAACAATGCAATAATACAACCAGAATTATCCTTTAAGGAGCTATATGTAAGTTTTGCTATTGCTACATAGCTAACATTAGCATTAGCAGCTGTTCACTTACCAGTCTAGAAGAAACGTTGTGAGTTCAGCATCAAACTTCATTCCTTTACTCACCAACAGCTGTCTCCAGAGGTGGAAACAAACACCAATTTTAACTTTTGTCTCTATCACGTCTTCTACTGAAGTTAGCATGCTAACCAGCTAGCCTGACTGATCTCCTCACAGTCTTCCAATAGAGACTCGCTGTAACCTCCAGTTTGTCCTGAAGACGTAGCTGCTCAGAGGACGTATTATAACCTCTTGTATTATAAAGACAATGATGGCTGAAGATTGCCAAGAGACAAACACCACCAGTAGTAGGCAGGAGTAATCTTGTAGTTAAGTACAGATGTGAATAGAAGATGGAGCAGTGGTAGCTGTACTAATGGTAACAGTTAGATTAGTACTAACAGTCGTGGCACTGGCACTGCAGACGTAGTTGTAATAATGTAAGTAGTGTTATTAGTAATAATGACAGTGGTGGTAGTATCAATTGTAATGGAATCAACAGTAGTATCAGTAACAATAATAAGAGCCGCAGTGTCAGTAGTGGACAGAGACAGGCCTTCAGCTCTGAACAAGGTTTTACTGACTGTTTCTATTCTCACACTTTAGATCAAAACATTTAAAACTTCTTATCCTTGGTAAAGCAGGTACAAAGCCCAAGTAGCCAGACACAAGTATATTTGACCAATAGATTTGTAAACAAGCTGTGTAAGCTCAGCTGGTTGAACGGGCTCAAACCTCAGACCTCACTCAACCACCTTCAGACCTGTTCAGTTTGGGCCAGGGTGCATACCTGAACTGGTTTGATGTGTTGGGAGTCAAAAGAGCCTGGCTTCTGTCTCACCTTCACACAACTGACCAATCACTGAGTGATTGGTCTCCCTCCCCCCCCGACTCAACATCAGAAAGTTGTGAAGCTTTTTGAGAAACAGTCCTGACGGAGGATACTGATGCATTTACTGTACAAACACCATGAGAAGCAACAGGATATGGCTTCTCGCTCAGCTGTTCTTTCTAACACACATACTTTTAGCCACCTCCCCCACTCACTGTGTGTGTGTGTGTGTGTGTGTAAGGTTTGGGTTGGTCCTGCAGCTGTCAGAGTATGAAACGGTCATCATGGTGGTCTGCAGCTGTTCTGTCTTCAGTGTTGTTCGTCACTCTCTCTTTAGAGTTCTTTGCTCTAAAGCTTTTTTGTTGTTGAGCAGCTTTTGGTAAGTAAAAAACTCACATGCAGGTCTGTATTCAGGTCTGTCAGTCTGTTTATGACACAGAAACAGCAGCAGCTGATAGTTAATTCTGGTCTTTATTATGCTGGCTTTTAAAGTTAATTTATGTTTGAATGAGGAAATTCATTCTTGACATAGAGAACAGTATTGGTGACCAAATAATCTCAATTCAAGGGTGTGCTTACTAGCTTGAAGACTAGACCTGAAGAATGAGTGGAGAAACTGGATGACAGTGTGTCCATCCACAGGTCACAGGGGTCACTGAGGGTCTGATGAGGATGAAAATAATGTTAGTCATATGCTGTGACCTTCACAGTCACCTGATCTCAGTACAGTTGAACTATGGGAGATTTTGGAGTGACGTGTTGGATGGCGCTCTCCACCGCCATGATCTAAACATTAGGGAATATGTTTGTGAAGAATGGAGTTCAGAGACTTGGAGCAGTGAAGCTGATGTGGTGACACATTGTGAAACAAAACATGACTAGCACACTGTATATTGGTTTGTACTTTAGTCTGTGACCGTCTATATGTGACACATTATGACGTTGACATTGCGATCACATAAAGTCTAAAGTTCACCTCACTCACATTATAGTGTGTCTTGCCACCATCTCTGCATCTCCCATTTCACCCTTTGCTCTTCTGTGTAAATCTGCAGCAAGTTGTTTCACTGTTCCCCATCTCTACTGATGTTTGGGGTCAGTTACAGTCAACATTGCTTGTTCTTTCAAGATTGAATGGGTTTCCTAGTTCCCAAACTGAATGAATCAGTATTAGGCTACAACCACACTACTACGTTTTAGTTTTAAAACTTGTCACTATTATTATATTTACTCCTGCCATCCACACTACTGCTCCAAACTCTTGTGGACCTTTTTTATTTTGAAAACTCTATGGTTTCTGTTGTATCTGGACGGACAGAAACTGAGACCTTTGGATAATGAATTACCAGTGTTACTAACCTTGTTGTCTTTGCTTGCAGCTGTTGTTCAGTTACATTATGTTTTTTTATTTTTTTTATTTAGTTTTTATCAACAATGGTACAATATACATATTTTCATATGATTACTTTATTTTTCCTTTTACAACTGTACATAGCTTTTATGCATATTAAATTCAAGTATTAAGCAAGAAAACAACACAAAGATAATAAAAAAAGGCATTAGTATCCACATATATATAGACATATATACACATACATATACATGCATACACATATTCATTCACACATAAAAAACAAACCCATTGATGTGAAATGAGGTATAACGAAAGATAGATAGATAGATAAAAATACAGGTGGAATATTTACTCTTGAGAGAGACGGAATGTGACGCATGTGGTGCATGTACATAGAGTGTAATTAGGTAAAAGTTAAGCAGGAGGGCAAGGCACCATAGTATAATGAACTTTATTGAATTAATAAAGTCATGACAGGACTCCATCGTAAAAAAGTGGAATTTTGGAGTCTTAATGAAAATGTAATTTGCTCCTTCTGGTAAAGGTTCCATGCTTTTTGGATCCATATATTATATGTGGGGGGATCTGGTTTCAACCAACTAGTGGCTATACGTTTCAATGCAAAGGTGTTTCTCTGCCTTCCTGTCCAGACCCTTAGGTATTGCTCCCAGTAATGCCACTGTGGGGCTTTGTGGAATATCCTGCTTGAAAACCTCTTTGAGGGCATCAAATACCTCTCTCCAGAATAGACATAAGTTTAGAGCACAGCCAGAATATATGAGTGTGATTGGCAATGTGTGTTCTGCAGTTCCTCCGACAAGAACTGGGATCTGTTGGGCCCATCTTGGCTGTTATTTCTGGTGTTCTGAAAAATCTGGTGATTATTTTCCATTTGAATTCCCTCCTTGTGTTTGAATTTGAATTTGTTCCACATTGACCTTGTATCCTGAGTAATACCCATACTGAGAGATGAGCCCCTTTAAATGTGGTATTGTTGATGTAGGTTCTGTCAAATACAATAAGACATCATTGGCAAACATTTTGTGCTTCTCTCTGTTTATTATGATTCTTTTTATATCATTATGATCTCTATTGAACTGGACCAGCCGTTTGATGCTAATAGCAAACAGCAGGGGCGACAGAGAGCAACCTTGTCTTCATCCTTGTTCGAGTGTAAATCTTCCTGATCTATATCCATTAACTTTGACAGCCACCTGTGGGGATCAATAAAGTGTCTGTACCCAATTTATAAAGTTGGGGCCAAAGCTGAACCGTTTTAATGTTAGAAGTACATATTGCCATGATACTCGATCAAATACCTTTTGAGCATCTAGGGATATGATCATTGACTCTGATTTCTTATCTATTTAATGGGATATTATCTTTAATAGGCGTCGTAAATTATCTCCATAATACCTAACAATGATAAATCCAGTCTGACCAGGGTGTATAATTTGGGTAATTGTCTGATTAACTCATCTAGCCAGAATTGCTGTTAGTATGCACAGATCCCCGTTCAGCAGTGATAGTGGTCTATGGCATTCAGTGGGGTCTTTACCCACTTTAAGAATTACCACTCTAAGTTGACTCTGTCCAAGATGATGCCATAGTTTTAAATTCTAAGGCATGATTGTATGCTTTTAATAACAGGGGGGGCAGGTCTTTAAAGGTTTTATAAACTTCATTGACATATCCATCTGGTCCTGGGCTTTTGTTGTTCTTCAGTTATGAGATCACCTGCTTGATCTCCCATTCCCCTATTGGCTTATCTAACATCTTAGCTGTTGAATCGGTCAATTCAGTTAGTTTTATGTGGTTTAGGAACTTTAGGTTCTGCGTCATCGGAGCAGGCGTCAGTATTCTTATATAATGATTTGTAAAACTCTGCAAAGGACTTTTGCTGGTTTAGTGACAACGGTTTCTTGTGATTTTATTCTCTGTACTATATTAGAAAATTGTTGTTTTCTCAGTCTAAATGAAAATATTCTACTTGCTCTGTTTCCGTATTTATAGTATTTTGGCTAGTGAATCTTAAGCTTCCCTCAACCTTATCTCATAACAGACTATTAAGTTGTCTATGAGTTGCATTTAAATCATTTATGACAGCAGATTGTTTATGTTTATGTACCAACTCTTTTATTTTATCTTCTAATTCCCACTGTCTGGCATCCCTCTCTGTTATCCTTGCAGACCTGAATGAAATAACGCGGCCACTAATATATGCTTTGGCACAATCCTACAATATCAGAGGTGTCCTTCCTGAGGAGGAATAGGTATCTAAATATTTCTTGAGCTCATCTATAATGAAGGAGGAAAATTCTTTGTCATTAAGGAAGGAGGTATTAAGTCTCCATTGTTTGGTTGTTGGTCTATGTCCTATATCTCATTTCAGTGAAACAGGTGCATGATCAGAAATAGTGATAGGCAGTATCTCAATTTCCACTATCCTATGTAGCTCTACCTTTGGGGTAAAGAAATAATCAATCCTACAAAAGGATAGTATGTCCGTCTGAATAGAAAGTGAAGTCCCTGCTTCTTGGAAACTAACTACTTCATATGTCCTAAATGCAGTATTTTAATGCTACAACTGTCTTTACTGTTCCTCAATCAGCGGATTTTGTGCAACTAATCAACTGCAGTTATAAAATGAAAATGTATCAGTGTGGACGTAGTAATTAGGGCTCAATGATGACAATGACAAAAATATCATATAGTGATTATTTTTGGCAGATATGACGACATGAGTCATATGGTCATTTTTGTATTTAATTTTAACTGAAAAAATATAAACGTGAGGATGATGTGATTTTTGTTGGGACCCAAACAAGCATGTTCCTTTACACGTGGAGATTATGATGTGTAGGCCGGGCGTCTTCAAAGCTTCATTTATGGTCTGTTATTGTGACACATTTTACCTTTAGCAAAGGCAAAGTTCATGTGATTTTGGATATTGCATTTGGCCACATTGTGATTTTTGATTTGAAAACTGTTCAGCCCTAGTATAAATCCATCACAAATATCTTGCTTTCCACTGACATGGACATCACATCTTCAGTGTCCAGATACTTTTTCTGGACATTTAAATTGCATAGTGACGTTATACAACAAGCCGGAGGTACAATAACTTCTGCGACTCATTAGAAGGGAATCATTTGTGCACGTAGCCTAATTTCCAGCTGGAATTAACATGTGATCTGTGTATCTGATGGGGAAGCACGTGTACATTTTGGTTTAAATGCAACAGAATATATTGAAATGAGATCAGATCAGTCAGATAACATCTGGAGGTTTGGCTCACACTGTGATCAGATTTCAGTCAGGTGTAAAAAATCCACTCAACAAGTGAGAACAAGTCACTTAAATCTGGCTCCCCCCACTGTCTGGAGCTGTCCGTCAAGCAGCATCTTCCTCTCTTCTGCAAAGGAAAAGGAAGTACATCGATCAGCATTTTCACTTCAGGAGACTGTCCCACATCGCCCTGCTGTGAGACAGCAGACAACAGCAGTGAATGTGTGTGTGTACCTACAGCTGATAGAGCTCATCCCTCTGAGCCACACAGCTCCATTGTTGTCCAACAACTATTAAAACACATCTGTGACTCACACTGTGTTCATGGTAATGTTCTTACATCATCATGAACACACACACTGTAGTTAATTTAGACTCACACACAACGTCCACTGCGCCAAATACTCACCACAACACCAAATGTGGATTAATCCGCCTTTGAAAATAGTCCCCAACAGATGCACTATTTCCTTCAATTTGTTTAAAGCGACAGCGATCAGCTGCTTGAGGAAATGACTGAAACTTTTCTTTAAAGCGAAGCGATATATTTGTGTTTTTAAAGATTTCTGTTTTCAGCTGCAACCAAGAAGTTCAGAGCAGAGAGCCACAGACAGAGGAGGGATATCAGAAAGTACTGACTGACTGAGACAGACACATGCTGATTTTTCTCTTCTCATGAAAAATACAGAATAACACCAGCCTTATAGACTAACAGAATAACACCAGCCTTATAGACTAACAGAATAACACCAGCCTCATAGACTAACAGAATAACACCAGCCTCATAGACTAACAGAATAACACCAGACTCATAGACTAACAGAATAACACCAGACTCTGCGTCCACACTAGTATGTTTCATTCAGAATGAAAACAATCTCTGTCCAGGTGCTTTAGCTCTGTATTAGAAATAATGTCCGTACTAACACACCTGAAAACGCATATCACATGACACTGGGCATGCACATGCTGCTGTAAACAGGATGCAGATTGTCTGGTCTGCAGTTAGTTGAATAGTTGCAGAAAATACTACAAATGAGGAACAGCAAAGGCAAAAAATAAGACCAGAGATTTCTTTGATTTGACCATCGTCGAGGTGGAACTGTTACTGAGAGTAGAACATGAATGTCAGGCATCATGGCGGCAGAAAACACAGACTGAGAATCGTTGTTCTCACCCAGAAAAGGGCCACTTGATAGGAGCAAAAGGAATCAGAGAAGGATACGTTGTTAGTAGTGTGTAGTAGTGTAGTAGTGTAGTGTTCACAAGTGGCGAGTGACTCCAACGACTGTCCTTATAACACAATAGAGCACTAACGAAGTCGAAACCAATTTTCCACCAACGACAGTCATGCAAACGACTGTCGTTGACACTTGGAGCAGAAAAGGGAACCAGTGACATCATCATCCTTGTGAACGCCCACAAGAGGTTAAATACCTGGGTCTCCACACCAGAAAGTAGGACCAGTCCCAGCCTGGTCAGATGCGTACATGAACTGATGAAGCCTCTTGGATGAGAGGTGAAACGTCTTCCCAGACAAATAACCTAGTCCAGTTGTTTTCGATTTAAAAAACTCCTTTAGGATACTATGACCTGGACAAATGAGAATATACACAGGCTTGTTGTAACGGACTTCATATGTCTCTGTACAGTAGCATTGTCACACGTGAAAATGAAGAGGTCAAAGGACACATCACAAGCCCCTCTTACACAGAGACCCCACCATGTCACCATTAAGAAGACCCATCATTGTGTTGCCTTTGCTTGTTTACCCAAGATGTGATTTCAGGTAGAATACCAGTGTTTCAGAATCAGAAGTTTGACGTGCAACACAACAGTATCAGCATCTGTCCCACCATGCTGGGTCTATCTTTTACACAGACGTGGATCTGGCTCTGGGACTACCTCCATGCTGGCTCCATGCCGGCAGAACAACAATGCAGTACCAAATATCGGTTATCGATCTCCTTGATTACCAATAATCAGTATCTGCACCCTGAAAAAAACATATTGGTCCATCCCTACATTAAATGTTTGCGTTGGAGGCTGGTGTTTGGTGCTGCTGAGGCTCTCTTATTACATGTTGTGCCTTAGTCTCAACCAGGCAGGATGTAACTATGTTCATGTGTGTTTATGTTTACATGGTCTGGCAGAAAAAGAGTGATTTTGATTTAATGTCTTTTTGTTTGTTTGTTTTTGGAATTTTCTGCCTTTATTGGGTAAATGGGGGGAGAGATGGATATGTGACAGCTGGGACAGGTGGGGCATTATTTCTCCAGGATCTAAAAAATCTGATCTGGGACATGACACTGCACCATGTTCCAGTTCAGGTTCTGGTTCTAGCATGTTTGAATCCAGTCTCACTGACTCTAAACCCAAGTGACCGATTTCTGTCTTTTCACAGGTGATGTGTCACCCATCAGTATGTCCCCCATCAGCCAATCGCAGTTCATCCCTTTGGGAGAGGTATTGCTATTGGCTATCTCTGCTATGAACTCCGCCCATAAGCCTGTCACTCAGGAGGCCCTAACTGAACACCTGCAGACATGTTTTCCAGGTAACACCCGCTCATACACCTCCATCGAGCCGACACCACACACCAGCCTCTGTCTCCTGCTGCTTCACATATTCACATTTATTATTGCCTGAACTTATCCGAATATATACAGGAACTCCCAGAGCATTTATTGAAGAGCTGTTAATTATTGTATCTGTTCTGTTGTGTTGTATTTTTATTTAGTGAAACCACACTTAACTATTTTCAAAGAGAAGTACTGTACCTCATAATTTACACTGCAGATGAGGTGTTGTTTTGTGCCACCTGGACCACCCACAACATTAAGACACTGCTTACATATCAGTACATCAGTATAGTGACAGAACTAGTCTTCATTTTCATATTTCTTTTTGCTGCCCATATTTCTTCCTCGCATAGAGTTCTGGTGATAAATGTGCTGTCGCTCTGAGCAGTGAGTAGACAGCCACATCTGTCCCATGATGCACACAGTGAATGTTCACCTGGCAGCGAGCAGCTTCACCTGGAGGCCCATTCGTATGCAGGAGTGAATGTGAGTGAGGGAAGAGAGGCACGTGGTCTGAACGGAAAGCACCTGAAGCAAGAGAGCTGTTCGTACGAGTGTTTCCACCTATAAACACCTGCTCTGCAATACATTCCCCTACAGGAACTAAAGCACATGTAGCTTAAGGTGTGCAACAACTGGCTTTAAAGCAGCAAACTGATCTTTAAATTCACGTATATCTCAAAGGTTGTGGTTTGGAAACCAGCAGAAGTTAAAAACCTCGAGTTCAGGTTGTGTGAAGCTCCAGGTTTCAGTCTGTTAAGTGTCCATAATGACAAAGAGCTGCTGTATTTGTCATGCTACCGCTCAGTCACATACCATCAGTGTCATTGTGTGATGTAGGCGAGGGCTGGGGAGAATGTTGTATATTTGCATTTCAGTCAGGGAACTGAGCATTTATAACACTGACTGTGCTGGAGAACTACCCCCCCCCCCCCCCCCCCCCCCCCCCAACAATCCATCTCATCTGTTTAATAAACATTTGCAGAATCTCAGTACAAACAGTTCGTTCAGAAAGTCTTCAGCCCCCTTCTGTTTAGTTATGTTGCAGCCTTATGCTAAAATCATACCCCATAAGGGAAAAAAAACTGAATTTTTTTTTGCAAAGAAACTAAAATAGCACATTGACATAAGTTTTCGGACACTTTCCCCAGGATTTAGTTGAAGCAACTTTGGCAGTGATTACAGCGTCCATACTTCTTGGGTCTGAAACAACAAGCTTGTGATTCTCAGGCTCTGTCAGGTTGGATGGGGACATTGGTGGACAGACATTTTTCAGGTCTCTGTTGTTGGATTGGGTTCAAGTCAGGGCTCTGGCTGAGTCACCAAGGACATTGACAGTTGTCTCTAAGCCACTCCTGTGTTGTCTTGACTGTGTGAACCTTCAGCCCAGTCTGAGGTCCTGAGCTCTGGACCAGGTTTTCATTAAGGTCCTCTCTGTACTTTGCTCCTGGATCAGTCTCCCTGTCCCCCCACAGCCTGATGCTGCTCCACCATGCTTCACTCTTGGGATGATGTTTATCAGGTGATGAGCTGTGCCTGGTTTCCTCTAGACCTGACTCTTAGACCTGAGACCAAACAGTTCAGTCCTGGTCTCATCAGACCAGAGTATCTGGTTTCTCTCAGTCTCAGAATCCTTTAGCTGCTTCTTTACCAAATGTCACTGAGGAGAAGCTTCGTCTGGACACTCTAACACAAAGACCAGATCAGTGGAGAGCTGCAGTGATGGTTGTCCTTCTGGAAGTTTCTCTGAAGCTCAGAGTCACCATCAGGTTCTTGGTCTCTCTTCTCTCGGATGTCTCAGTTATTCCAGGTCCAGCTCTAGAAGAGTCCTGGTTGTTCCAGACTTGTTCATGTCAGAATGATGGAGACCACTGTTGGAAATGTTTTTGAGCATCAACACAGTCCTGTCTCTGAGCTCTGCAGCAGTTCCTTCCTCCTCATGGTTTCTGATCTGATCTGTTTGTCAGCTGTGAGACCTGATACAGACAGGTGTGTGTCTTTCCACATCATGTCCAATCAGCTGAGATCAGAGTCATAGTAAAGTGTCTGAATACTCATGTCAATGTGAGATTTCAGTTTCTACTAAATGATTTTTAGCATAAATGTGAAACAGTGAGGGCTCTGGAGACGTCTGAATGCTCTGTATAGGGAGGAGGTTGGGCTGGTGGAGGGAGCTGCAGCAGCAAACAGTGGTTGCATGAAGCTTCTCTGTACACCTGTTTTGATTCGATTGGTTGTTAGCAGTCAGGTGACAACTGCACAGCTGATGAATGATGGTGCACTCAGACCAGATGTGGACAAAAGCAGGAGGGACTAGAAATGCTGCTGCTCAGATTATTTCACAAGAGGCCTGTACTACGAAGCAAGTTCAACAAACCCAGGATAACTTTTAGTTATCTGGGTTAACTGAACCTGACGTTGACCGTCCTGAAAACTTGTTCTATGAAGCTGTTTATCACCTGGCTCAGTTAACTCTGAGTTCACCTGTCCAGGTACGAGCCGGTTCATGTGAAAGAGGCAGAGTTGTTAATTATAAGCAACATCGTCTGAACCATAAATAAAGTATTAATATGATATGAGAAGAAACACTGATACCTGCAGGTGAATTCAGTTATAGTGACGTCATGAAGTGGAATTCAACAAGGTGAAATGTAAACGATGATCGCATCACTAGAATTTTCAAAAATCTATTTCTAAATATAATTTCTATTAAAGTCAGTGTGTTTGAGTTTTTCCCTCTTTTGTCTGATGATGAACAAACTGTTATGAACATGTGAAGCAGATCAAACAGTTAAAGTTCATGTCAGACTGTTTCTGCTGCAGAGAGGAGAGAAAGAAAAGAGTCAGTCCGACTGAAATCTTCATTTATAACCATGGAAACAGTGAACAGTGTGTGGATCATTGTTGGTTTGCTTTTGATTTCTCCTCATGTTGTTCTGAGCTGCAGTGATGAAGAAGAGAGTAAAAGCTTCATCACTGTCAGGAATCCTGTCCATTAAAGAGTCTGTGTTCAGGTCAAATGAAGCTACAATAGTTATTATGTAGTTATTTAGTGGACCCATGTTGGTATGGAACAGTGAAACGATTCCACTGATTTATATAAATGTTTACTGTCATTGTTACTCATCACTTTATTGTAAACTCTTTTGTCCCTGTCAGGATCCTGTAGGAATGATGACTCCAGTGAGTTGATTGGTCGATAGTCTGGCTGTTGACAGGTTTTGATCTGATCCTCTAAAGTTAACCTGCTCTGGAGCAGGTTAGGAGTTCAGGATCAGTTACCATGGTAATTTACCCTGGTAACAAGTGAACCACTGTTGAAAACCCAGATAACCTGAAGTTACCTCGATAACCTCAAATCCTGCTTCGTAGTACAGACGCCTGCCGTTGAAGAATATAAACAACAGTAGTTCAGCCCCTACCCCTCTCTCTGATCAGCTGGACATTGGAGAGAATTGTGATTTTGTGTGTTCAGTCAGATTGAATGTGAAGTGAAGTAGGAGGGTGAGTTCACGACTGGAGGTGAAAATGTCTCAGCATGAAGTGAATTGTGGTCTGACTGTGCTGAGAGCTGGTGATGGTCAGGTGTGATTAAAAAAAACCAAAAAGCAAAACCATGCTTCATTGTAACCATGGTGATTCTGTTGGATACAAAGTTAGGATGAAGTAAACTTTGTTTTCAGTATGACAATGAACTGAGCAGATGACAGGAAGCTGATGGAGTTCAAGATCCACATTATGATCCACGGTTAGGTTTTATTGCTGGACGACCTCTAGTGGCCGTAGTAATTACGACGGGAGCAAAGGAGGAAGTCGTGTCACAAAGTGTATAGTGGCACAAAGTCTGTGTAGGGAGGAGGTCTGGGTGGACTCTGACATGGCAGGCCGCTGTTTTCAATAGTCATTGTTTCTTTTATTTAACTGCATGTTTAGTATTGTAACCATGACAACGAAGGTCCTCTAACCATAAAAAAGTATGTATTTTAACCTAAACCATATTTTAACTTAACTAAGTAGTCAAACCATGACTGTTCCATAACCATGAAGTGTGTATTTATTATTGTAACCATGGCGACAAAGGTCTGATACACCTGTTGCTGGTACGCTCTTCTGGGGTGTATTAGAGAGTTGTTTAGGTTGGAGGACGTGTTGTGCAATAATTCAGACCATCAAGACATTTAGAGCAAATATGAAGAAAATGTTCCATCTCCTGATGTATTTCATCAGATAAAACCTACATTTTCTGTGATAAAGTTGTGGCGAGTTCAAACATATTTAACGCACACAGTGTATTCACTTCAGTTTGTGCCATCTAAAGCAGATCTGTATCTGACAGAAGGTTTAGACAGCTACACAACATTAGGAAGAGACCCCAGGATGTGACCTGTGGCTCAGCAGCAGATTGGAGGTCCACATGTCCAAGTGTCCTGGGTCAAGACACTGAACCTTAAACAGCTCCTGATGAGCCGACTAGCACCTTGCAGGGTAGCTCACTGAGGCCCTGTTCAGACCTGACGTTAATGTCTCAGGTGATCTGATCACAGGTGTAGAGCTCTAAGTACGTCAGCTCACACCTGGCATTAACCTGAATGAATCAGTGCAGCTCTACGATGAAATAAGGTCTTAGCCGTTTGAAATATTTAATATTTTGGGTTTATCATGATACTGACTAATCAGACAGTGAGACAGAGGACGTCGGGAGAGTAGCCAGTCCTTCAATGTGGCCCAGCACACATTCATGTTCACACTGATAAAAGGTATGGTCTGAGTGATCAGATCTCAAATGTGTCCACAAAAAGTCTTGGGATGTTGATACCAGGTGTGAACAGTGAGTGTATGTGTGTGTTACTGGAAATGGGAAAAGTGAGCAGTATGGTGGTGCTGTGGTTAGCTGTCATTTCACTGCAAGAAGCTTCTGTGTTTGAACCTGCCGCTTCTTCATGTGGGTTGTGTCTGTGTGGAGTTTGTTCTCCACTGAAAGGAATAAGGTGGTGATCTTCTGTCCAAATACAAAAGTACAGCAGTTTTCTGTCTGAGATGTTCAGATGGACATCAGTCTCATGTTTGTGGGTTTAGTGCAGAGCTGGAGTCAGAATGCAGTTAGCCTAGCTTAGCATAAAGACTGGGAGCTGGGGGAAACAGCTAGCCTGGCTCTGTCCAAAGTTTTAATCTCATCTAATTTCTGTGTGTGTGTGTGTGTGTGTGTGTGTGTGTGTGTTTGTGTGTGTGTGTGTGTGTGTGAATTTAACTGAACTGAATTGAAGCCCAGTGATTGGCTGGCCACCTGTGCAGGTTGTCAGTTGGGTTAAGCTGCTGTAGCTGGTGAATAGATGGAGAAAGCATCAGTCGCCACACAGGGAGTTGCAGCAGGCCCCTGCCTGTGTTTGTTTCAGTCGCTGTACAGATGAAGAGACTGTAATGGTCCCAGTCTTCAGTGTGCCCTGAGGCGTGCCCCCCTCTCTTTGGAAACCAGTGGAAGAGATATTTTGTTTTAAGCACGTCCTGACTCCAGCTCTGTACTGAACCCACAGACATGAGACTGATGTCAATCTGACATCTCAATGTCAGACAGAAAACTGCTGAACTTCTCTTTCAGCCAATAAAACAAGGCTGTTCACTTGCTACAGTAGAAGACTGGCTGCTTGATTAGATGTAATTTCTATTTCAAATGTCCCGAAATAGAAATCAGAGAATAGAAAAACTATGAGTCGAGGGAAATGTTGTATTTGACTATCCACCACCACCTTATTCTTTTTCTTCAGGAGCCACAGGAAGTGAACAGAAGCTGAACTGTGCGTGTACTGAGTGAACTGCGCATTGACCCTGTATAGTCAGTGTTGGTCAGTTAAAATGAAGCGGTAGATACTCGTCTCCACAGTCAGCTCTGGGGTTCCCTCTTTAGACAACTTGCGTCATGTCTGCAAACCAACTGCACTTGTATGATGTAATGACAGGCAACAGACACACACACACACACACACACACGCACACGTTGGCCTTCCTATAGTTGTGAGGAGACACATATTGACATAATAATAATTTAGTGATGGCCTGCACTGCCAAATGAGTAAATGTACATTAACCAGTCAAAGGTTTTGACATGTAAATGTGAATGTAATGCATTCCCTCGCTCTTTAGGCTACGTTCATACTACTACTTTTTAATTTTAAAACTCATCATTTCTGTTTCTGTTCTGTGTTTACTCCTGCCATCCAAACTACTCCAGAGTTGGAAATGCTGCTAGACCAGTTTTTTTTTTAAACTCCTGGGTTGTGTTTTATTTTGAAAATTCTGGGGTTGGGTTGTAGTAGGATGGACAGAAACTGAGATCTTTGGAAACGATGGCGTAGACACCCGAGGTCACTCTTGATTGGCTCTCATTGACTATCAGTGGTGAGTACAACATGATAATGAATTACAGTGTTACTGACCTTGTTGTCTTTGCTAGCAGCTGTTGTTCAGTTTAATTCTGTAGCTTAATGCTACAACGGTTTATTTTGTGCAACTAATCGGACAGAGCCTTAGGCTTCCTGCCGTGATTCTTTTGAATAATCACTCAGTGAGTGATGCAGCACCAGAGAGGTCAGACAGCATGGACAGGAGGATTTGGTGGTGCACTGTGTCAGAGGTTGCTGACTGTGACAGTGATCACTGACAGCAGCGTGACCTCAGAGGAAGGACTGGAAACCAGCCTGGTTTGGATCAAGTAGATGAGGGAGGAGGTCTGTGGCTTTAACTTGTGCTGTAGCTGCATGTCATGGCAGACAGTGTGTTGTTAGTGCTGTTGAACAGAGGCGCCCCGCCAGGAGAGGCAAACCAGGCAAATGCTTGGGGAGTCCCAAGGGGAAAAGGGGCCCCTGATGGCTATGATCCCAATTAAACCTCCCATAAACACACTATACACTGCACTGCTGCTGTCCCCAACCCCCTTAGTGGGGCCTCTGATGTGTGCTGTAGTTAGTGTCTACCCGTTGCCTCCATATCAGGCGTCTAGGGTTCTGCGCTTAGATGGGCTTCTTTGCCTGGTGCCCCATGATGACTCGCCACTGGCATTGAAGAGTGGCGATTACAGCAGTATGAAACGGGAGCAATTTGCAGCTATGCTTACATGTGTTCTGCAGCTGAGCAGCTACCTTTCCAACCAGCCTGCAAACTGAGGTCCTCTGTCAATTTTTGTTTGGTGACTCAACAAGCTGAAGTGCAGAACAAGGAGGGAGTTGATGTTTGTAAGTTGGAGAAGAAGCACACCTCAGCAGGAACGCTGTACTATATATGAATAAAATAGTGCATTTATTTATAATAAATGTAATTTTGCAATATTGTTTTTAAGTGGAAGTGTTGTCTGTACTTCAACATTGTCACACTGTAAATAACCAACATTATAAGGCCAGTGCTCATCAACGGTTTCCTACTGAGCAGTGTTGGCAACACTAGATTTGGTGACTTTTAAAACCCTTTAGCTACTTTTTTTTTCATAAAGGCAGCTGGCCGTATTATCACGAAATTTTTAATAGAAACATCACAAAGAAAAATCACCCTGTGAGGGTTATAAATATGGAACCACCTGAGTGACCATGTGGAAACATATTGTGCATCTACGTACACAGAGGTGACAGTACTCTGACAAATGATTAAAACTAGGGGGCGCCACCATGAAACAAAAACATTTCTCTCTCTTGGTTTCAGATGTATTCCTGAGAGGACAGGACAGGTGGTTGACGGAGCAGGTGTGTTTGCTGCAGCAGACACAAGCATGACGTTTAATTTCAGCAGCACTTTAAAAACTCTGGCTTCAGTATCAACGCAAACAGGATCAAACCTACCTGAGAGAGCAAGGCACACATGAACACAATATTATAACACTATCTAGTTTTATATCATTTATTCCAAATGTGTAAAATGATGGTTAGTGTGTGTGTGTGTGTGTGTGTGTGAGTATGTTCAGTACATGTGTGTCCAGGTTCATAGTGTGTTAATACAATGTGGATCTTATTTTCAGAGGTTTGCTGATTAGTGATAATAACATTATACTCATTAGGTGGTTAATGACTGAGATCTGGAAACAGTGACATCACATCAGTGAGACAGAGCAGTTAGACTGTTCCTTCAGCTGTGACCTGCTGTACCTCAGGTGAGACACATCAACAGTTTCACAGGCAGGTAAAAGCCACAGCTGTCAGTGTGGTTCACATTCGTCTCACCACTAATAAAAGATGGATGCCACTTGTTCCTCCACCTTACATTTGGATGTGTGTGAGAGTGTTGATGTCAGGATGAACCTGCTTCTGCCTCCACCTCTTTCCCTCTGCACAGGCTCATCAACAAAATGGATGGACAAACACTGTATGTGTGTGTGTGTGTGTGTGTGTGTGTGTGTGTGTGTGTGTGTGTGTGTGTGTGTGTGTGTGTGCGCGCGTGTGCGTGTGTGTGCGTGCGCGTGCGTGCGTGCGCGCAGTCTGTCTGTCTGCATGGTGTTGCATCATTCTGGCTGGGCTGAAAGGCTGCTATGATGTAACTGGCAGTAATACCTCCAGACTGACAGAGGGAGAGAGAGAGAGCGAGCGAGAGAGAGAGAGACTGAGGAGATAGATGTTGAGGAGAGGGGGGGGGTACTGAGAAGAGCAGGAGATACTGAGGGGGAGTATTGAAGAGAGAGAGAGGGGGAGAGAGATATTGAGAAGAGAGAGGGAGAGACATACTGATGGGGGGATACGGAGGAGGGAGAGAGAGAAAGAGATACTAAGGAGAGAGAGAGCAGGAGATACTGGGGAGAGGGGGGTGTATGGAGGGAAGAGAAAGATGAAGAGAGCAGGACAGAAGAGAAGAGCAGAAGGAGACAGTGAAATGTGTGTGCATTCATTTCAGTTTACTGACACACACATACACACACACACACACACACACACACACACACACACTCTGTCAGTCACAGGTTCATAACCCTGTTTATTCTCCTCACAGCTGCTTGTAGTTCTCTGATAGAGGATCATTGTGTTTAATAACTGTCTGGTTATTTGATATCGACTGTGACGCGGCTGAATGTTGATATTTCATCAGATGTGAAAGGTAGAACTAGAGATAGAGCAGGAAAACCCAGAATAAGAATACGAAGGAAGTGGGTCACATGACTTCAAATCAAAATCAGGATTATTTCAAACTTTTACCTCAATTACAATTAATGATCGATTACTTTGGTGTGTGTGTGTGTGTGTGTCTCTGTGTGTAATCTCTCTCTCTTTTTTAACCATGCTCTCTTCATATTCTTCAGTGTGATTGTGTCCAAGTGATTAAACAAACTGTTGGTGTGACCTCTGGTCTCTTTCCATGTAGCATCCACCACTTTCTGGTGTTCGTGACTGATAAGACCAAATCTTTAGATCATGCGACGCAGCCATGAAGCGAGAGACAAAATGAAAACCAAGACGTTCCACAGCCACAACACAGACACTAAGATGGCTTCTTATTTCTACATACTAAAACCCTTTCTCATGTACTAGCATCATCTTGATTACTGTAACTTCCTGTTTCCAAATGTTTGAAAGAAAAACTTGAACTGCTTCAGCAAAAAGGATTCTTACATGAACAAAAAGCATAGCTCTTTAATTTGTTCTGCACAGTGCAACATTCAGGGAAATCTTTGTCTTTATCAGCCTTCTTCAGAAATGATCCAGTTTGTTCAACTTTTTCTGAAGGAGCACTCTGAACCTTTCATCCTTCATACAGCAGACATGTTTATCATGCCTGTTATTAAATCTGACATTTCACATCACAGTTGATGAACAAATACTGTTAAACTGCTGTTAGACTAGTGTGATAGTACTGTGAATAATACAGTATTTCCTAGGTACGGTGTATTGAAAAGAGGAGACATTACTAAAGTTGAATATTTATAAAAACAAAAATAACCTACAGACAAAAATCAGTAGCCCTTTTCCAAACAGTTTCCAATGAAGACTTCCCAGATGTTGTGTGTAACAAACCATGTGGCTGGTCAGGTTCTAATTCTGCTGTCAGAGAGCGGCATTCAGACACTCTCACTGTTTGACAAGCACTTTGTTTAAAGCAGACTGAGGCTTTTACATAATCGCTTTCTGTGGTCGCATGCAGCCGCTGTACAGACTTTACCTCAGACAGTGGAGAGCTCTTTCAATATGTATCTGCCTGTGTGACGTGTGCTGAGGTCTCTGTAGCTGTGCAGTGTATTAAAATCTCATTAGGATATATTAGAAACATTTTCTTTATGTTTGAAGTCTGCTGTTGCATTTTTAGATAGTTTTCTAGTTCTGTCGACAAGAAAGATGTATTTTTCTCCATATATGAGAAATTTAGCATTTTTCTGTTGTGTATAGTCGATTTTTTGTTTTATAAAAGATAAGAAACACAAAGACGCTTTGTTCCAGAGGCCTCCAGGGACCCTTGATCAGGTCGCAGGCAAGATGAAGAATCAAACTGGTCATAACTTCATCTTTAAGACATGTCCTGTGACTGAACCTGTGTAAAATGTCCCATCCCTAACTGCTCCTTATCCCTTCTTCTGCTCAGGTGTTCCCACACCAACGGAGGAGGTTCTGCACCACACGCTAAGCATGCTGGTCCGTGAGCGGAAGATCTACCCAACACCTGAGGGATATTTTATCGTAACGCCTCAGACTTATTTTATCACTCCGAGCCTAATCCGAACCAGCTCCAAGTGGTACCACTTAGACGAGCGATCCGTCGAGCGACACCAGCAGCAGCAGCATCAGAACCAACAGCAGCATCAGCAGACGCAGTGCACCTCCCCGCTCTCCGGCACCATCACCCCGTCCACCTCCGGAGGCGTGCGAGACCGAACACACCAAAAGTCCAGCCAAAACCACAGTGGGGGAGGTGGAGGAGGTGGGGATTCTTTTTACAACAACGCTTACCGTGGAGACGACCCCCCAAGTCACCACACCACCCTGCAGCGCCGATCCCCCAAAGACCACCGAGAGGCGTACTCGTCCCCGCATTCCCCGCAAACACCTCCTCAGCAAACAGGAGGCACCACAGAGAAGAGCCGCAGCACCCTCGGGTTCCCCTTCAAGACGGACACGCTCACCAAGCACCGAGGAGGGGGAGGTGGCGGGGGAGGAGGGGGAAGCGGGGGAGGAACTGCAGAGATAGAGAAACAAGCCAGTGGAGGAAGTGGTACAGGAAGTCGAAAGTTTGGTTTGAAGCTGTTCCGTCTGAGTTTTAAGAAGGACAAGGCCAAGCAGCTGGCCACCTTCTCTGCACAGTTCCCGCCTGAGGAGTGGCCGCTGCGCGACGAGGAGGCGCCGAGCCAGCTGCCACGCCACGTAGAGATGGAGATCATCCGCAGGATCAACCCCGACCTTACTGTAGAGAACCTCGCCCGGCACACGGCAGTCATGAAGCGTCTCGAAGAGGAGCGTGCTCAGAGGAGCAAAGCATCATCAGCCAATCAGAGCTCTAGGAGTAGGAGAAGCGGGGGAAGACACAGGAAGCAATCGCAGACCAAACTCAGCCGCTCACATAGCAAGACGAGGGCGTCCCGCGGTGAGCCGAGTGACGGCTCCCACCTGGAGTTGGCCGACAGGGACTATAGAGCCTACTCGTCCTCGCTGGCTCGGTCGCCAAGGGAACACGCCCTGGCCATGGAGCGGCAGCGGGCCCGGCTTCACCTGGCGCACAGCAACCCCAACATCCTTGACTCCTCCCACCTGCCTGTCACACCAGAGTGGGATGTGTCTGGAGAGCTCGCCAAGCGACGCACAGAAATGCCTTTCCCTGAGCCAAGCCATGGCCCATCAGCCCACCACTCCAAAGTCCACCGCTCGCACTCCCACACCCAGGAGAGGAAGTCCAGGAACGAACGCAGCGACAAGGCCAAGGAACGTTCCAGATCCATGGACAATTCTAAAGGACCGCTCGGAGCCGGGTTGATTGGACCCCCCGATTACTATGACGACCGGAGCCGTTACTACACTGACGATGGCACCCTGCGAGCCAATCAGAGCTCTTCTCACTATTCTCGTGCCACGCCCCCCTCGGCTAAACTGCTTGGGGATTCTCTGGGGTTGGATGGCGGCAGGAGCTTAGAGAAGAGTAAGAGCAGGGACAGCCTTCCTGCGTACTCACCCAAACCACTGCCCACCTCTGTACCTCCTGATGATTACTTCCAGTGCTCTGGTTCCTCTGAGGCTGTTCTCACAGCAGCAAACTCGCTGGGAACTCTGGGTAAAAGTAGCCATGATGGATTAAAAGTAGGCAACACTGACAGGCAAACAGACAGACAGACACCCCACCCCCAAGAAAATAAGGAGGACTTAAAGGTGGGACCTAAGGGTGGCAGCCTGCCTCCTATACCTCTCTCTATCCCCGACCCCCCCCTCCCTAATGGACGACCTCCCCACAGTGCCTCCTCTGGGCAGGAGAAACGTAAGGAGATCTTTAGCAAAGACACACTCTTCAAACCTCCTCCGAGCCTCCCTCTGCCCGGCTACAGCTCCCTGAGAAAACCGCCCGCCCTCGCCTCCTCTACTCTGTCCTCGTCTTGCGATGCACTTGATTCCCAGGAGGCCTTTGATGCTCCCAAACCTCTGGTGGCCACACCATCTGCCCCCCCACAGGGGACCGAACCCACTACCAGTGCTGCAGAGGCCTCCTTCGACTATTACAACGTCTCAGATGACGATGAACTTGATGAGGGAGGGACTAAAAGTCGAGGGGAGAACGAGAAGGCCGGAGGAGGCGTGGTTGGGATTGGAGGGGGTGGAGCAGGCACCATGCAGTGGCTGCTGGAGAGAGAGAAGGAGAGGGACCTACAGAGGAGGTTTGAAAGAACCCTCACCTTCCCTGGTGCTAAAGAGAACCTTCCCGAGTCCAGTCAGAACCAGCAGTCAGCCCACTCTGCTAGACTGGACAGTATGGACTCCAGCTCCGTCACTGTTGACAGTGGATTCAACTCTCCACGGTGAGAACATGTACACTGAGCAAAACAATACCAACTTCAACAATAAGACAAAGACATTCACACAAAGTAAAAAGATAATTTATTGTAGACCATACTCAACATTTTCACTTTGTTACAACTTCATTTTTTCATTTGGAAAAAGCTAATATTTGCCATTAAATCAAGTATAGTTTTACTTATGAATGAACTAATTAAAAGAGTCTAATTTTGTTAAAGGCAATTTTATAAAATTTTCTCAAGTTATATTTCTGATTCAGTACATACTTCAAACTCTAATTATACTCTAGTCAATATGTTTTCCTTTGTCACAAGCCAAAACGTTACTTAATGCCAGTCAGTGTTGTGCATGAACATGAACGTGTTCAATGAAACAGTGAACGCTGAACTGAACAAATCAGTTTACAAATGTTGAATGTGAACAAATCTACTACTGCTGAAGCCAGTTTGTTTGAGCTTTTGAAGCAGTTTTATGAACAAACAAGTGAAGACTCAGACAGATTATATTTATATACGGATTTTAAATGTAACTCATGTCTGTGATTCTTCAGTGGTGTTCAGTAATTCATTTAGTTTGGGAGTGGCAATGATGGAGGTTCCATTGGAAAAGAATATTGGCCTTTATTTATTTTTAAAAAATGGAACAAATGATCATGAACTAGTTCATTCTTGGAACTGTGAACTATGTTCAAAAAATTAACTATGAATCTGAAGTAGTTCATTTTCATCTGTATGAACTGAACTTTGAACTAGTTCTTTTTTAAGTGTGAACTGGCACAACACTGATGCCAGTCAATGTATAAACATATTTACCAAAGCTTAATTTGCTATAATCTAAAAAAGAATTTTCACTTCAGATGAAACTAAAAGATTTTGTGACAATGGTTGTTTAAGTTAGTTTACTTACTATAAATGAAAATCCTGAAGTTTATTGTCACCTTTTCTACTGTTATGTTCTGAGAAAAAAACACCAAAAAATGAATAAAATCAGTAGTGGATTTTACCGCCAGTAAAGCTGCTTTAAAAACCTAAAATTAACTACTTGTCTTTTCAATAAGTTTTTTAAACTCTCTTTCTGTAACCTCAGTCACATAAATTGAAAATATAAAACTGGTTTGTACTTCTCTCCTCTAACACCTGAGATATGTCATGTAAGTGTAAAAATCAAAGTAAAAATATAGTTCAGTTTCTGTGGGTGATGAACAGAGGTTGGTCTTTTGTTTACTACTGAACTGCTGGTCATTATGAATTTAACGTTAATCACATTTTCAGTGATAATATCAGAGCCAGAGTTTTTATAGCACAGACAGAGTTGAGTTGGGTTGACAGAGAGAATCAGAAGTTAAGGCCAGTTTTGAAATAAAGTCTGTTTCTCTCATTCACACTGGCCTCTTCCATTATCCTGCAATTTAAACACAAACTATAAAACAAAACAACAACAGCATGCTGTATTTGAATGTCTTAACACTCAGACTGCACTCTGACATCTGTGCCACTTTCTGTTGCTCTGTCTCCATGAATATTTTCTGCAAGGCATCAAAAGTGTATTTGAGCTCACTATGGCCCTGTTCAGACCTGTTCAGACCTGGTATTGACATTCATCTCAGGTGATCCACACCCAAGTTGCATTGAGGACGTATTTGAGATCTGGTGACTCAGACCACATTCAGAGGTCATCTGGCCACATGTGGACACATTCTTTTAGCAGTGTGAACGTGAATGTGTCCTAAGTCACATTGAAGCACTGACTACTCTACTGACTACCTCCGCTACAGTCTGATTGGTCCCAACACAGTTTATAATGAACAGAAATATTTTACAATTTCAAATGGATAAAACTTTATTTCACTGTAGCTTTGAGCAGAGCAATGATTCACTCAAAAACTCTGTGCCCTTCTCTCTCTCTCTCTCTCTCTCTCTCTCTCTCTCTCTCTCTCTCTCTCTCTCTCTCTCTCCCTCTCTCACTCTCTCACTCACACACATACACGTGTGCTAGGGCTGTCACATCACAAAAAAATCAAGATCGAATGAATTTGAAATGACCCATAATTCGTTCGAATTAATATGCCCGCCTCCCAAAACACCACAACACGTCATTATTTTCATTACTTTAAACTTCTGACGGCTGTATGAACTCATCGTTTTCCTTATGCCTGCCACTTCTACCTTGCTCTCAATAAAACAATGCTTAAAAAAAATGTGCTACACTTTTCATTCAGTGAAACACAAAGTCTCAAAGTGCTACAGTAACATAGAATACACAGTTTGACAGACAACAGGAGGGAGCTCCCACACCTTTGAACTAAAAATGCACCAAGGTAAAACATGGAACCAATAGTCAAGCCAAACGATCCGACCTAATTTCATTTATATTATTTGCCAGAAACACTAGTCTATCAACATGATCCGGATTAGTTCGGCTCTCTCTTTATTAACAATATTACTACTGATGGTCTAATGCGCTTATACAGACCGCAGCCTACATTTCCAAGAGGTCATTACACCTCGAATATGAACTTAACACCCCACATTCAAACAAATGTTCAAATTTCGAATAAAAAGTGACAGCCCTAACACACACACACACACACACACACACACACACACACACACACACATACACACACACATACATTGTTAACAGACATGTCTGTCTGATTGGCTAAAAACAACAACAAATACATTTTTATTTGTATATAAAGCAGGAAGTGAGATCCAATCACAAGTGGTCACTAAGACTGGTGTAGAGATGCATTTTAAATTCAGGTGTGAACTGACAAATTGAGAGCTGAATATACCAGGAGCATGTTAATACCAGGTTTGAACAGATGTGAACAGGGCCTTTGATAACTCACATTTGGAGCATAGATGCATGGCACGAACATGGCACATGCATGTGCGCCTGATGGCAACTCATTAAGGACTTCAACACCTTCAGTGACAAACTCAGTGCCCCCCCCCCGATGACAAACATTAACACTGGACACCTCAAGACATTTGTGAGAAAGTTATTCTGATAAAACTACACAAACAATCCTCCCAATCAAATATCAATAAAAAACTTACACTAGGGTTCTAATGATGCGAAAATGTAATGACTTACAGCAGGAAGTTCACTGTGGCTCCTCAAGATGTTTTTCTCAGAAAACATTTGACTTAATCACGAGTAAGGCATTGGTACACGTATTAATCATAGCTCTCCTCCAAAAACGTATTTACTAAATAATACTACAATACAGTAGTGTGCAGCACATACTTCAATTAAGATTCACTACTAATTGACTACTATTTAAATGTGGTCAGTTCACTTTGTGAGGACGGCTGATGACATCTTGACCAGTGGCTCAAAGGTGAATACCAAGTCCTGCAGGTACATGAACAACTGAAATAGATGCACAGATAGAAACGGCGGCATCCATAATGTCAGTCTTCGAGCTTATAATGTTAACGAAGCTCAGACCACAGTCTTTGCATTTCCACATTTACTGGAAGACTAGGAAAGAAAAAAAAAAACCTTCCCCCTTACACATTTGACACTTACTACAGTTTACAAACTGAAGCATGCTGCTACATTTACCTTTGCTCTATAGAAGAAGATTTGAAATAAATAAATACATAGATATCTTGGCATTTACTTCTTCAGCAGGAAAGCCCCTTTTAAAGAGACTAGATATTAATTTAATTTTACTAGTTCATATTGTTCAAACTTGCAACTTGTTAAGTATTAACATTTATCTCCATAAACCTTTTGAACTGATCACACCATTCCCAAAACCTTCTTATAATAATATATAAACAATTCAAAAGCTGAAATAAGTGAGTAGGGTTACACAAAAAAAACAATGATTTCTTTTTCGGCACAGTAACTGAAATATAACATAATGATAATAATAATAATAATGATGATAATAACAACAATAATAATAATAATAATAATAACATTTAAAAATTAATTTAAAACATATATAAAACTTATTTGTTATTATCATCTGGTAAAATGAAATGATGTTACATGGTTTGGATAACTTTGAGGCTAAAAATACAAATATATAATAAATAATAAATATATTATACAATAAATTTTAATACCATCATGTAATTTCTATTACACACAAATTCAGATGACTGAAATCACATTTACATACTGTCTGTAAGTTCAAAGATGAACTTTGGTTCATTTTGGGACCAAATTGTCAACATGTTTTTTTTCCAGGAGAGTTAGCATTATCCATAATTGTTATTTTTCATTATAATTAGGGCATTACATACTGTTGATATTGTACTATACTGCATCACACTGACAGATGTAAGTATGGAACATTCATTCTTCTCCTCTAATCAGGTCTCATTATCTAATACTTAATCCACTCTCATCATTAGGGTCCGAACAGCTTTGTGTCTCATCTCACTGCAGCTGACGTTTGCAAGAACAAATCATGTCCCACTCTCAAAAAGAAAAAAAGTATTATCAGCAGTTTTTCAACAGACAAAATGTGGGTCAGTTTAGCATTCAGTATGAATCTGAATCCAGGAAAGTGACAAACTGAGAGGCTGAGGTTGTTTCCATGGTGTGGCAACTCATTTTCTAACACAATACAATGATGAGAAACACATGCCTCTAAATCTCTGTCATTAATTAATGAATTAAAGGACACATGTCGAGTTGAATAGTTGTTCAGGCGGATGTCACCGAGTCCCCACAGTGGTTGACCTCTGAACTCTCCAGCATCGTGTTTGTATGTGGCTGGAGTACTCACAGCGCAGTGTGAGCACTTATGCGAAAACCTGGCAAGCTTTAAGTAATGAGGTGTGTCCTCATGACAAAACTGAGGTGAATCACATCATCAGGGTTTCTAGAGGCCAGTTGGATGTTGTGCCAAACTGTGGAGAGCAATATCAATGACCAAAGTACAATACGAGCCACTAATGTACAGCATCAACAGTATTGGTCAAAATGGCTCACTGCAATCTTGGTTCCATGAATGAGTGCATCTTTCACATTCTGCCACAGCTTTAATCACTGGTTTGTTTAAATCAGACCCATAAAAACCTCCCTAACATCACACAACCCTTTATTCTTCTGCTTGTCACTTCCTCCTTTATTGTACATGTTTCAACTAGCTGACGTGTGATCCTTCAGAAAAAAAAAGTTGTGTTCTGATTAAGGCATTAATGCTAGACAGGCAGAATAAAGATAATTGAGAGATTCTTGCCAGCTCTGTAATCCTTGACAGGTTGTAGATAGTCTATACTGAAGGTCTGTCCTGTACTCCGCTGACTGTCTCTACAGCTGTCTGAAGGCAGCATGCAGTCTCTAACAGGAGTGATGATGTCACTGCCAAATCATGATGATACACAACAGATCTGCTGGTTAAATGTTTGCAACAAGAACCAGACTCTTGCAAAACAGCCACAAAACCCTCCGTGTACATCAAACTCATAGATCAATTAAAATCTGTCTTTCCACTTATGACTCCCTCAGAATTGTCCCTTCTTTCCTCTGCCCCAGCAGCAGCTGTGTGCTCGGCCTTTTTTTTTTTAAAAAGTTTGACCAGTAACACCTGCAGCTCCACATTTTTAATTACAGCACAGGTAAACAAGTCGCGGTGATTACATCACAGAAGAGAGAAATCAGCCTTTTGGAAGCCATGATTGCTTTTTTTCACCAAAATAATATGCAGCAAAATGATAAACACGTTAAATAAATCAAAATAAAAGTTTGGCTAAAAAGAATTGGAGCAAGAATTTGCTGATGGACACAGTCTGTTGAGAATGGTTCCAATCCAGCTGGTCATTAAATGTGTAATCCTACCCCTGACCCTGTATGACAGATGTGAGGGTCAGGGGTTATGTAGTCCTATTGTCCATTTCCTGTTTTTTGTCTCTCTCTTTGGTGTTGCGGTGGTATTATGTCTCACTGTGCGTCTCTGTCTCTCTACAGAACACGGGAGAGTCTAGCGTCTAACACCTCTTCCATAGTGGAGAGTAACCGTAGGCAGAACCTGGCACTGAGCCCCGGCCACCTCGGCATCACTACTGGCAACGGCCCCCCCTTCTCCTTCCGTACAATCCCGGAACCTGCTGGCACCCAACCAGAGAAACTCCAGAAGCCCAGCGCCTGCCTTGCTTCAATCACCAGCGTCTAGGGGCGGAACTAAGGGTTGGGCGGGATGCTGAGAGCCAATGGACAGGGGCCAGAAAATAAAAGTTCCACCCACAAGGACTGTTACACCTTTAGACTGACAGACTGACTGAACCAGTGGAGCTGCGACAGGCCCACTGTGGAACTATAGCTGTTAACACACACACACACACACACACACACACACACACACACACACCCTGACAGATACAAACTTATTTAGAACACCAGGAAACTGCTCTTTCAGACTCAGACACACACGCACGCACGCACGCACGCACGCACACACACACACACACACACACACACACACACACACACACACACACACACACACACATACATACATACACACCAGGCCACTGGGCAGACTCTTGACCATGTCACACACTGCTGTCGTGTTGTTTCACTTATGTGGGTTCTAGTTGTGTGTGTGTGTGTGTGTGTGTGTGTGTGTGTGTGTGCGCGTGTGTGTGTGTGTGTGTGTGTGTGTGTGTGTATGGGGGGGTTATGTTTGTATAATCTGTAATCTCAGGTCATGTTATTTCCACTCCCATTCCAGCTGCTTCAGATCAGTACATCTCCCTCTAGTGGTGTGTCCTGGCATTACACATTGAAGAGACGCAGTTCTGCTGACTACTGCTACTGATACTACACACACTCACTGATGCAGCTCTCTATGAGCTCTCCTCTAACATCCATCACTGGCAGACACCCTGTGAGGTGCAGCGACAGGAAATGCAACAGTGTGAGGTGGTGAGACAGTCAGTCGAGTGACCTGTCTGTACCATGACAGTCTGTAGAATGAATGTGAGCAGTTCTGCCTGGATGCCATGATGCTCATCTGAGCTGCGTGAACACTGTTTCCAGTTGTTAGCCAGCTGTGGTGATGTGTACGGACAGCCTGAGGTGCAGCTCCAGGGATGGGATTTTGATTCCGGACTGTTTAGATCTTTCACTTTTGTCTCTCTCTTTACGTTGCTGCTCATGTCCACTGGATGCAGCTGCCAGGAACAGTCCTCTGGGTGCATGCTGTTTTCTCCACTCCACTGTCCTATATGTCGTAGAAACGACAGGGCGGGGCGCCTCACAGCAACAAGGTTCTGTGCTGTGTCTGCAGGTCCAAAGACATGCAGGTTAATTTCCGGTAGGTGTGAATGTGAGCGTGAATGGTTATTTGGGTCTATATGTAGATAGACTGGCAACCTGCCCAGGGTGTACCCTGCCCTCGCCTAGTGTCAGCCCCCCTACAACCATTAAAAGGTAAACTGTACATCTGATGGATGAATGGAAATAAGACTCTATTGATCCCTGAGGGGAAACAGTGTTTCACCTGTGCACAGAGGCTGAGAGGCATATACAATATATACACAACAATTCACAGTGGTGTTCACATACAAACTGCTGAGGTCCTGCTCTGTCCTGTTAGCTTGTACATGTATTGATACTGGCTGCTCAGGTAACTAACACACCACTAAACCCATAGTTAAACTTCACCGCATTCCTCTCAATTGACTTTGACTTTTTTTCCTTATATTATTATATACTTGAACTCAGTCAGTTAAGGTTTATTTCACACATTTTTCCTCATTCAGGTCCAATCAAGGTGCAGACAGTAGGTGCTCGTTATATTCTTTTATTGGCTTGGCAGCCAGCTGAGGTTACCTGCAGATACAGTACCTGCTCACATGAACACCTGAGCATGAACAGTATAGATGTCCCACACATCTACGCCGACAGATCTTTAAAGGTCAGGAGAGACCTCCAACACTCAGAGGGTGGGTTGTTTTTGAAGCCTCTGCTTCACCTCTGCCCTTCAACATGGATCCCTGCACTAGATGCCAGAGTCCAAGCAGGACCTCAATGAACCCTTAGGACAAGAAAAGCTCTCAAAAACATTTCAGCATCTGTTACCTATATACATGAAGTGAGAGGAGGGTGGGGAGTGGGTGGAGACAGAGGAAAAAATATTAACTAAACAACATTTGACACAAAGCACCTTCATTTCAGTAAAACACCTGAAGCAGAAAAACCCAGCGACAGTAAATGTGTGAAGATCAGGCAACGTGAAGATGTGATGCAGCTGCATCCAGTGGACATGAGGGGTCAGTCACATCCCTGTTGAGTTTCATAGCAAAGCTGTTCTACAGTGAGAATTTAACCAGCAAAAACCACTGAGTATTTTTGTCGATGGGTTAATGACATTAAAATGATAAGCATGAATCCTGGAATCAGAGAAGGTGGATTGTGCTGCTTGTAGAGGTCCAGGACCAGGACCAGGACCAGGACCAGCAGCAGCTGTACGGCACTCGAGGTGGCTGAGCATCCAACAGTGATCCGGAAAAAAAAGCATCCACACCAGTGTTATACACAACAAGCAGGGATGTGACTTTATCTTTTGATTTCACTGTTCCTTTGTTTCCACACAATTTTGCCACTCATTTGCATTTCTGTGAAGTTCATGACAGTTTGAATCAGATCCCTGAGCCGCTCTCACTCCTGGTGCTATATGTATTATGGTCAGTGAAGGCCATGATAATAATCATAATAAAGAGAGTGATGATATAGTTGGAATATAGTATTAAATGGCTGCTTACACGTATATAATAGGTTTCACCTGAATACTTTTGGCAATGGCCATTTAGTCCCTTCTATGAAGCAATTGATTGAACAGACAGACACACGGACAGACAGATGGGCGACCACTGACTATGGCACAGGGGGGGTGTGAAATAAGACCCGCACTCAAAATGTGTTGGTCTCATTATAAAACTGGACCGGAGCTGATCTGGATTTACCTTTCTTGAAAAATCCTGCAGTCCTATAGGTCGGTCATTTCCCATTCTCCTATAGGCTCAGGGAGCTGTCAGTCATCCCAGTGTTGTCGTCCTATAGGCTCCTCTACAACTACCTCCACAGCAGCAAAAACACAGCCCATCCTTTCTACTGTCACGCTGTCATCAGCCTCTCGCCTGTGAATGTCTACACACACACACACACACACACATACATACAACCACACTACACAACAAAGTGCTGGACTCCCTCCTGTTTTCCCATCTTCATTAACAAGTTTTCTTCTAATGGTACATGATAGCATTGTGGTTCAGCTGCCAACCACGCCCCCACCCCCAACCCCCCCACTCCTCCTCATCATCATTATGGCCTCTAGTTCCTGTACAGAACAAACCTGTGGATCCCAGAAAGGGACTGAAACCCAAGTAGATGTATAACCATGAATCCTGACATACAGTAATGCACACAGATGTAAGCATCAGATTCAGTTAGGAAATGTTACTGGACTGTAAGACACTGGATATACAGTAATTAGCCCTAAGGCAGGTCAGTATGCTCAAAACAAACTAGTTTGTGTCGTCTGACTGTTTAAAGGCAGTATTTCTTCCTCTTATGAATCCCTGCACCCGCCTTGAAGTGTGCTCTCAGTATCCACACTGGAAGGCCATCAGAGCCTCCTATTGGCTGCGTCCCACTGCCTTGTCGACAGTCTGTGAAAGAATTCTGTGTCTTTCGTGTGTCTTTGTAGTCTCAACATGATGAATCGTACAAACTATGATAATGATGACACTGTCGGACTGTCCTCAGAGACATTCATTGTGTTGCGCTCAGTAGTTCACACAAAATGAAGCAGAGAGAGTTGAAATCCTTTCTCTCCTCCACACACCTGTCCAGTCAGCGTGAGGTGGGTGTGACCATCAGATATTCGGTTTTGGGAAGTTACAAAAATTGCCAAACACAGTCCCTAAAGAGAGGTTTCAATTGTAGAACATCATGCAGTGATTCGATGCAAAACACCAAGGGAAACTCCCTCTGAATGAAGAATCACTATAACACAAACTGCGTTACATGCATTTGATCATTTTAGGTGTAGAAATACATCAAACTGTGTGACATGGACAGTTGTCACTCTCACCCTGAGTGAACTTGACTGATTCCCTGCATTCCTTGTTGCTATATATAGTTATCTACAACTGTTGGTCTGGGAGACTGTGCTAATTCCACAACCAACCACTAGGAGTCAGGACGAGAACTCTTACTGGTTTCCCACCTCCAAACACGTGTTTGTTGGCACACGTGACCAAGCCGAAGGTACTGCTACTAGGAGTCAAACTCCTGCAGTGGCAGACTAGAACTTCAATTCAAATCAATTAAATTTTATTTGTATATTGCCAAATCTTAACAAACATTATCTCAAGGCACTTTACAGGGTAAGAGACTTACTTTATTAAGTTTGAGACTTTATTATAGAGCAAAACCAACAGTTCCCACAGAGAGCAGCACCTGGCGAAAAACTTCCTTTAACAGGAAGAAACCTCCAACAGAACCAGACTCAGGGTGGATGGCCATCAGCCTCGAATGCCACTGCCATGTGCACCACATCTTACATGAAACTGTCTCGAACCCATTACAGAACAAGTGAAACAATTCCGGTACGCTGGCCACAGGAATAGGTTTTTACTTCCTGACCCAGTGCTGTGTTGGGATTTACTTTCTAGCACTGTATGTGGTTCTACTCTGCATCTCGCCATTACACAATGAAAGAGATCTACAGTTTTTTCCACCACTGCTTCTTGGGTTTTAGTCCCCAGGGACTACAATGCAAGGGAAACTCAAACCCTTGAGCCAATAATGTTCTGTTCTCCAAGTATTCTAGGACTGTAGTTGGTAGTCGACAGTGTCAGCAGGCTTGCAGTACTACTTAAGGGTTTTAGTCCCTCTTCTACTAATATTCTTGGAGTATACTGTACATCCTCTATCAGCATTAGGGTTCTTTTCTCTCCTCTAACCCAACAGTAGGCTTCCAATCCATTGCAAAGACCACAACACCAAGGCTTTAGCTCCTACTACATCCTTACCGTAGGGTTCTGGTTCCAGTTTTACCTCTACAGATGGGTTTGAAGTGCCAGCTGTACTCACATGGATTAGCCTTATCCCCGATTCTATGACAACAGACAGACAGGGAGTCCAGATTGTGTTAGTCAAGTTCTAGTTTCTGTTCTACCTTTACCATGTCCCTACAAATACAGTAGTTTCAGTCTCTTGTACCACTAATCTTGGGTTTACCACTACAGTTGAGTTTTTGTCCCTACGGTGAGTTTATTCTCTGTTGTACCACAGCTACAGAGGGGTTCATGTCTCTGTTCCACCAGTAAACTAGGACTGCCCTGCCTGGTGGAGGTCATGGGTTCCATCCTTCTGTCTGATGTTTGCACTGCCCCCTTACCCCCCAACCCTCCCTGCAATTCTCTGGCCCAGTGGTCCTCCATCAACCCATCATCCCCCCCAGCCACAGTCCTGTAACCTTCTATCCCTTTTCTACACTGACAGTCCATCAAATGTCTTCCCTTAACATCGGCGGTGGTATATAAAAATGGAGGTTCAACAATAACATTGTTTCTAATGGTGACGGTATGTCATACCTGTAAATGATGTTTATCTGTCATGCCTAGTCAAATAATTTAAACAATAAAGAGAGGGATTTTTTAAATGTCTATAATATCTGAAAGTCCCTTTGATGTGTAGTACTGGTGTTACCGTTGTTGTAGTGTATGTGATACCCAATGGGGATTGTGTTACTTTTTAAGATAATAAAATAACAATGTTTGGTTACACCACTGTTGTGCTTTAATGTGATCACTGTCACTGCCTTACTAGAAAGCATCACTGCAGGCGCTGGGCCAGGCTTGAGACAGGTAAAACAGGGTGCAGAGACCTGGGGAGAATGAAGGACGTCGTGGGGGTTTGTTTGATATTCAACCGGGGTTGCCAGAGAACGCTATTCCCATGCTTTTGGAATACTTTTTGAAATAAAATATGCTGTACACCGTCATACTCAAATTCATACTGGCAACTGTCTAATTGCTGAGGTTGACGGAGTCACAGGCTGAGCATTCCTACAGGGGAGAGAGTTACAGCTCACAATAAGGAGTGTAATTATACACACACTACATGTGCATGCCAGGCTTTTGGAAAACAGTGTCAGGAAAGAGTAACAGCTGCACACTGATACTGAGACACAAATGTATTTAAATAGATAACATTTTTATCCCAGTCACATATTTGTCAGATCAGAATGTTTAACACTGGTTTTCATACCCATACACTGTGTAAACAGCCAAAAGAAAAAGGTTTGGCAGATGAATTGTATGTGTGTGTGTGTGTGTGTGTGTGTGCATGTGTGTGGTAATACTCCTTTCACCCACAAGAGGCTGAAGTGCACCACTTAACAGTCTAAATGGGACTAAAAGTATTGTTTTCTTTCAATTGATTTCAGAATTTCTCCATGTACTCTGAACACAAGGCATTTATATATTGTGTGTTAGCCAGTTATGTAGGCAGGTCATTTTTACCTGTCATCTGTTTTCACAGATGGAAGAACAAAGATAAGGAACTTAAGAAAGATTATCCTGGCAAATCATTTTTCCACCTGTTCTTAGGTCGTAAACACAGGAGAGAAAACACTTTAGCTCAGACTTAGAACATGGATCACCAGAATTTGTTTTTTCCACTTGCCCTTAGGGCTTCTGTATAAAAAAGAGCTGAGTAAGGCAAAATGAAAATCTTATTTGACATGTTCAATGTAGTTCATTTGATAAAGAAGAACTGAATTTTGTGAAAGTGTAGTAATATAGATTCCAATAGTTTCCAATTTATGTGATGTCCATCCATTCATCCATCCATTTTCTTCCACTTATCCTCTAGTAGGGTCGCGGGGGGGCTGGAGTCTATCCCAGCATCTTTTCGGGCGAGAGGACAGGTCGCCAGTCCATCGCAGGGCAACACATAGAGACAGACAACCATTCACACTCACAGCCACACCTATGGTCGATTTAGAGTATCCAATCAGCCTAGTCCCCATTTTGCATGTCTTTGGACTGTGGGAGGAAGCCGGAGAACCCGGAGAGAACCCACACTTGCAAACTCCACACAGAAAGATCCCATGTCCGAGCCAGGACTCGAACCCGGGTCGGTTATTTATAATTATTATTATTATTATTGTTTATAGTAGTAGAAATATTAAGGTCCTTTTTGGAGGCTCCAAGTGGCCATTTCTGAAAAAACAAAAGAAAACAAAAACGTAAAATATTCATCTTATATGGTATTGTTATCAAATTTGAACTTGGAAAAGGTCAGGCTGAATGCTGCCCCATTGTGTTTTCCAGCTAATAACTCACATGTGCAGTCATCTGCAGGCGTCTAGTTACAAAAAAATATTCAGGCGGAAAAAAAACCTGCCTATTTCAATGTGTTCAAACTCTTGTAACTCACTGCCAGTGCCACTACAGCGATTCTAACGGTTGGGGAAAAATCTTCAGAGCGTTACCTTTCAAGAGAGGCCACAACCATGCGTGTACTCCAATTAACTTTGGGTATGCCGTTTTAGGCTAATTTCACAGGAGTGATAAGAGGTTAAATTGAACATGATCAACAGGTGAAACTGTTACGTCACCTCTGGGAACCAAATAAAACAAGGTTTGTGGTTAAACTCAGACCTAAATGTCATTTAATAAACACAGGGCTGTAATACAAAACCAAATACAGTGAGTATGACTGGACTGGGAGAGACACCTGTGAGGTTTGAAGTTAGTACGGTATGGTGAAGAACATTGATTACCAGTGTACTAACTGCAAAGACAGTAATTCTACAATTTGTTTATAGAACATGGTGGTGGAAGAAGCATCCAGGTACTTTAGTTTGGAGAAGCAGAAATACCAGAATGTGAAAACACCCCATCACAGGTGAAAGTGCTGTATTTAATGTTTTACTTAAGCAAGAAAGTGTTTTCATGAGCAACAGCTGAAGAAGTTAATGGACCTGTAGTATTTATATCTCATACATGGTGTATATACACATGGATGTATGGAATGTATTAGCTTGAGAGGTTCTTGATAAAAAGACAGTCCGGCTGACATAAGTTAAAGTCAGCCAGTAATCACACACTACAAGTGATCATCATCCTCATTTGCTGAAATGAACCAGCAGGTGGTGGTGTTGCACAAGAATTGATCACAATACATTACAGGACACAACAAATGGTGCACAGAGGAAACAAGCTGTGGATGTTGCAAACATTTGTTCTTTAACTACAGGCCGTTTTGTACAAGAACCATGGTGCCACAACAATGTATTTTTCTGTAATTACTGATTAGTAACTCAAATATGTAACACCTCAGTGAAATGTCACTGGTGAGTTCCTGCATGTGAAGACAACTTTAAAAGCGTTAACATGAGCCAGGACCGATTTCACTGTGTTATTGATCTCTGCCTTTTAAACAAACACTACATGTTTAGTTTAAAAATCCCATTCACCCAATCACCCATTCATCAACATGATCCCCTCCTACACCTGAGGTTGACTACACATCTACCACTTCAGCTGCTCCCAATATTTAACCTGTTAACTTGATCCTAATTTAGCAACCAGAGTCAGTGTGAGTGAGTGTGAGCTGATCAACAGGTGCTGCAGGCTGAAACACTCCTGCTGCAGCAACCAGGTGGGGATCAGTGTCCACTGGTGGAAAGTAGCTGAATGAGTGCAACTGAATATCTACTGTGTATTGATTATCTCCACCTGATGATGACTTTACACTCCATGATTAAGACATATTGTACTTTTATTCCACTCCACCTGTTTGATAGTAGAGTTACTAATGTTATCTGATACTTTAGATAGACATTATGTTCAAAACATGATTAGTTGATGAAATGAAGTTCCAACTGTATATGATTATATAACAGCAGAGCAATATCTGGCTGTTCCGAAGAGCCTGAAAATCAAAGGAGGCAGAGGTTTGACAGTCAAATTAAATCAAATCAAATGTCATTCATAAAGCACATTTAAAAAGTCAAGACCAAGGTGCTGTACAAACATCTGGAAAACACAAACTACACAGAGAAATGACATCAACAGACAATAAAAACAGCATGACAAAAACAAGGAAGCAGACAGAAATGAGGGAGACAACTTATATTGGCTCGAACACTAATGAGTATAAAAATATTTGAGCTGGGATTTGAAGAAGTCGATGGATGGGGCAGATCTGATGGATATGGACAGGCTATTCCACAGTCTGGGGGCCATGACTGAGAAGCCCGGTCACCTCTGTGTTTAATGCGACACTGATGTCCAGTAGGATAAGGATTGCGCAGAATCAACAGTGAGGAACAGGTCATGGTGGACCTTCAGTAGGGCAGACTCTGTGCCATAAGCTGCCCTGAAACCTGACTGAAGTTTGTCCAAGATGGTGTTTTGGTCTAAGTGAGGTAATAGTTGTGACAAGATGACTTTTTCCAAGGGTTTTGGATGGAAAGGGTAATTTGGAAATGGGTCTGTAGTTGCTGAGTAACTCGGGATCTAGGTTAGGCTTTTTGAGAAAGGGCTGGACCATGGCATGTTTGAGGCAGGAGGGTCCAGTGGCGGCGGCCAGGGAGCTGTTTATAATGGAAAGAATGCTGGGGCCAATGAAATCAAAGGTTTCCTTAAAGAGGTGAGTGGGGATGATGGCCAGGGTGCAGGTGGCAGATTTCATCTTAAAAACAATCTCTCTGATTGAGGGTAATGAAATAGAATGGGAGCAGGTTAACTGGGCGGAGCAGACCAAGGAGACAGTTACGTCTCTGGTGGGGGTGGAAATGCTGGTCAGAGCTGGCAGACTGAGCACCAGTCTAATCTTTATTTATAGGGCACTTCTCTAAAGCCACGTTCCAAAGTTCTTTACACAAGGCAGCAAAATAAAACATGCAGGTCACATAAGGCAACACTTTAAACAAGCAATCAGAAATACAATTTAAATTAAAGTGTCTTAGTGCAAATAGAACAAAGAAAGTGTCACCAGCAAGAATCACCAGCGATCAGTAAAAAACAATAAAACCCCAAAATAAAAAGTTGTCAATACAAGCAAAATTAGTCAATAAAATGAAGTAAAATCAGGAAAAGCTCTACGATGAAAAGTTTAAGTTAGTTTAAGTAAGTTTAAGAAGAGATTTAAGAGGTCACTGACTCTGCTGAGCTGATTTCCTTCGGCAGCTCGTTCCAGAGTTTCAGGCTTTGAGTGTGAAAACTCTGCTACCTCTGGTTTTTAGCTTTGCCTCAGGAACAACTAACAGACCTTTGAGGCTACGAGCTGGTTCATAAGAGGTCAGATATAAAGCATGGAGAGAGGCTGTGAAAAGCTTTAAGAGTCAACAGTGGGATCTTAAAATCTATTGTAAAACATACTGGGAGCCAGTGCAAGGAGCTGAAGACTGGTGTGATGTGGTCACTTCTCGTGGATCCTGTAAAAGTCTGGCAGCTGAGTTCTGTTCGGTCTGGAGCTGACTGACGGATCTTTGGTTGAGGCAGGTGAAGAGACTGTTGCAGTAGTCGAGGTGTGAGGAGATAAAAGCTTGTAAAATAAGCAGCTGATTTTTTTTCCCTGTAGTTTGTGTCCCTGTTTAGATAGATAGATAGATAGATAGATAGATAGATAGATAGATAGATAGATAGATAGATAGATAGGTAGATAGACCATTGTGCAAGGTTGAGAGTGCATGAGTGTTAAGGTAAATTATAGAGATGCACTATAGAGTCTCTAGATCTTTTATTTAGTCTATGCTTTTCATTATTGTAAATAATTCCTTGTGTGTTTTTCTTCTTTGTAAATAAAGTTTAGTGTGTGAATGAGTTTAATATTATTATTTTATGTATGTGACAGAGGCCATTCTCTTCAACTGGGGTGATTGCACTGTCTTCTTTTGGAGCTTTTTTTTTATAAGGTGAGGTGGGGGCCCCTCCTGCTCTGTTGGGGGTGTCATGTGTGCGCGTCACTCATGCCCCCAGACAGACTTTAACCCCACCCTCCGCAACATCTCTCATACAGAGCGAGCAGGGCTCAGCACTAGGCAACACGACCATGTCCCCGAGACAGACACCCACGCGCTCCCTGCGTCTCCTCGCGGCGCTGCTCGTGCTGCTGGGCGCGGGGCAGCGGTGTCTCGCGGTGAACCCGCTGCTCGTTTTCCTCATTGATGGATTCCGCTACGACTACATGGATGACCTGCACGCGCTCCCCGGATTCCGCGAGCTCGTGGCCAACGGGGTGAAGGTGGACTACATGACGCCGGACTTCCCGAGTCTGTCTTACCCTAATTACTACTCATTAATGACAGGTAATCAGTCTATCAGTGTGTCTGTCTGTCACCAGCCTGCAGCGACGGTGGTCACTACATGACCGACCAATGAGAACACAGCTTGTCAGGTAGTAAATACAAGGCCAGTCCATAGAGATGCACCTGTAAAGCAGGTTTGAAAAACTGGTGAAATGAAACTTTAAATCAAACATCAAGAGTTGAACAGCTGTGGGATCACACACACACACACACACACACACACACACACACACACACACACCTGCTTAGTGACAGGTGGGACAGGTGTAGCTGCCTCTGAGTCAGAGACTGAAGATTGAAGAGGAAACATGATGGAGTAGAGTATTAACATTACTGTGTCAGGAGATTGACTGAGTCACTGATGTTCACCAGCTGTGACAGCGTGGTGCTGGTGGTGTTTTCACCCTGTGAGTTTGTCTTAATGGTCTAATGTAGTTCCTGTACCAGGAACTACCACACAGGTGGATTTGAGTACTTAGACAGATGTCTGTGTGTGTGTGTGTGTGTGTGTGTGTGTGTGTGTGTGTGTGTGTGTGTGTGTGTGCGCGTGTGTGTGGGGGGGGTAAGATTTTGTCACTGCACGTGTCTGCATGTTGACTTGTCTTTGGGCAAGATGCTGTACCCCAAATTGCCTCCGATGGCTGTTCCATCACTGTATGAGTGTGTGTGGGTGTGATGTATGAATCTGTGAGTGAATGTGTTAAATGCAGTAAAGCTTTGGTTCTCAAAGTGAGACCGGGGACCCCAGGGGTCCTTGAGAAGGATCCTGGTGGTCCCCAGCAGAAAGGGGAATCATTTTTTTCACTATAATTCCATCCATAAGTAACACAATGACAGAATGTGTAACTGTGTTGCTCATTGGTTTAGACACTGACCTGTAATAAAAAATGTAAAAGCAAAAATCTATCAGATGTGGTCTGTGGTCTGTGGTCTGGTTTGTGTCTGTTTAGGTCCTTGATGAGACACAGTTTGAGAGCCACTGCTGTAAAGAACTCTGAGTGGTCTGTAAAACCAGAAAAGTGCAGTCCATTTACCCTTTTTACCATTTAATGGCTTCACAACCTGCAAGACACAGTAACATGATCACAGGTCACATGTGAGTATTTGAAATCAAAATGAAGGCTGAGTTCAAAGATGGGTGTGGTCTGACTCATGAGTACTCATGTAATGATGCAGTAATACTGGTGATCTCAGCTGCTGTGATCCCATCACAACATGGGCTCTAGTTCCCTCTCTGTGACTTCTTGTTTACACAGCTGATTGCTTTTGACAGTGCCAGAGGTGTTTCCTAGCAACATGACCAGAGCTGTGTGACATTCCTGAAGTCTTAATGTTGATTTAAATCACTAGTTTGAAACTAGCTACTGATTACTATGAACTTTGGAAGGAGTTCACTCACAGCCCTGATGGTGCAACTCAATGCTGGGATTTATATACATATTAATGTTATATCAGTGCAATAAAAAACTTAACCCCACAGGAGAAAACTGTTTCAACAATTACATACAACTGTGTAGTACAAAAAGTGTTACATTTAAAGGCTGCTTGTCAGCTGGATGAAGGTTGAGACTGAGACTTTGGCATTTCTCTTCTGGCTTTTGTTATTACTTACTGGCTGAAAAATAGACTTACGTCATGATAGCTGTCATAAGCCAATATCAGCTGGTCTACATTAAAAGTATCTCATATCATGGTGCCAGATTTGATCTACAGTCTGAACCTGTGTGTCAGTGAAGAAGCAGCTGTAGCAGCAATAGTGGTGGTGAAGGCTTTATTTGCCACAGGACAGGAAATGTGCTTTAATGAAGACGAGATATTATTATTATACCTCTATCTGTCGAACAGTCATCATCAGTGAAGCAGTGTCTCTGTCAGCACCAGTCTGGAGCCCCACACAGTAACTGATGATTTTACCCAGAACTATGAGACTCTGTCATTGTTTGAAGTCCGTCACTTTTGTTAGAATCACATATGTTGTGGAACAACGGAAACGCTGTCTCTGTGTGTGTTGTGAATGTCAGTCAGTCACTCACTGTTTTGATTGAGGCATTGAAACAGGTCAAAGCTACCAAACCTGATCCAGGTGAAATTTACATCCTTTAGTTTAAACCTGGGACGTATCAGTCACATGTGGGTACTGTCATGACTGTACGACTGTAGCTGTATCCCAGATCCACATGTACATACTACTGATTTACAGTTAGTACACCCAAGAGTAAAAAACACTGGTGTGTGTATTATAAATTCATTTCTGATTTATTTTTGACAGTAAACATCAGTAAAGTGTCAATGTCTCCATATGCAGCTGCTAAAATGCCTAAAAAATATATTTATTATATTTGATCATATATATTTTACAATATATTTTTTCATATTTGTGTCATATGTCATATTTTATGTGATGTTGCTGCTATGATGTGATGCTATGATGCAGCTGTGAGGTGCAACCAGTATTTTGCTCTAACCTGTTTACATGGGTGCCAAAATGAAAACCAAGATGTTCCACAGCCGCCATGCACACGCCATGCACATACCACGCACACGCCACGCACACGCCACGCACACACCACGCACACACCACGTACACGCCATGCACACACCACGCACACACCACGTACACGCCATGCACATGCCACGCATCCAGTGTGTTCCTGACCGTAGCCTGTGAAACTGTCGTCTGCTGGTGAAGAGGTGAATCGTTCAGTGAACTCTGACACAGTAAAATCAGCTCCCTCTGTGTTATTTCTGTCGTTGTCATGGTGACAACGACAGAAACAACAAGGACAACATGCAGCAAAGGGCTGTGGGTCAGACTCGAACCCAGGCCGCTGAAGTACGGACTGAGTCCTAATGGTAAGTGCTCTACCAGGTGAACCACTAAGCGACCGGGGTGTTATATTTTAAGATGGACTAGATAATGTGTCATGAGCATGAATGAGTAACTAGACAAGACAAGAATTACTGGCCTGCAGTTTGTAAATGGCAACTATAAAGATAACAGCAGTTTGTACAGCAAGTAAGGGATTTTATAGAGGAGCCTTTGATGTGAATGGATGTGTCAGGGTTCAAACAAAGAGCTCTTTCAGGGGCAGATGTGACAGATGTTCATGTTTTTCACGACAGCACAGCTAGACTGACCCTGTGTCTACCTTTAACTCACACATGCACTCATGTCAGCAGCTGAGCCAGGAAAGTGTGTGTTTGTTTGTAGAGGTCAGAGGTTACCACACTGACAGACAAATGGAGATGAGATGTGGAAAACGATCCTGCTCGCACATTTAATGAGTTTTTTGGTTGTGGATTATAGTTATAAACAGGGCACACATGGAGGGTGATGAGGAAACATGACTGTTTCCTGTTTCCTCCACTTAACATCCACAGCAAACTGGAGGATGAGGATGATCCCACATTTGTTTTTAGGATATTCTAATGAATCCCCTGCTGCTGATTTGAATTTCATGGAGATGATATCAGTGTGTGTGTGTGTGTGTGTGTGTGTGTGTGTGTGTGTGTCTCGCGCCAGTTGCTGAATCTGACAGGCAGTCGAGGATTAAAGGAGATGTGCACAAGCAAGTGAGATTCTCAGTTTTGTTAAAAAAAAAAAATTCATCTCTGGTAACAAGCAAATGTACATGATGATATGATAACCATCTAATTCATACCATGGAACACCTTGAACCCACAATGCACTCTATCATTTGATTAGATTTGTGACTTTGTCAGAATGTGATCTCAGGATCTCTTGTCTTTTCACTTTACACTCACTGTGAACAGCTTCAGATGCCCAGATGTAGCTGCAGAGGCACATTCAAATGTTGCCTTGCCAGCTGTTTGGTCCTGTCCTCACAGTTACTTTGCACTAGGCCGGACAGTCAACCAAAGAAGAATGAAAACCGACTTCTACACTTTCTCACTGACTTCATCTTTGTCATGTTGGTTAATTAAGATAAAACTTTCCTCAATGCTGCGTTCATGGACTTTCCCCTTAAAAAAATTTGACTACATGTTCAGTCACGTGCCTCCGCCCCGTCCCACTAACCGTTTAGTCCACGTTTGCTCAAAGTGAAGTTGGAGATATGGAGGACACAAACGAACCATTGAGTCAGTACATTAGAGTTTTAACATGCATCACTTTTGCTGTTTACTCCTGGCGTCCACACAGAGATTTCAAGCCCCTAGTTTGTTGAATCGACCAGGAGTAAAACCACTGGTTTGTTTAATCACATGGACACAATCACTCTGCTGAATATGAAGAGAGCATGGTTAAAAAGAGAGAGAGAGAGAGAGCGATAAAGACCAAATCAATTAGATCGATTGATCAATCATCGTCTGCGTGTGTTTCCCCTCTTACTGACCTGATGACAGGTAACAGTGTAATGTGAGCTATATATGGAGGAGTAGAATTATTAACTTGGTTGTTAATATGTCACAGGGACTGTAAATGGCCGTCCTGTGTCACCACAACAACACAGTTGTCCGTCATATAACAATAAGCTAACAATGCTCCTGAACACACCTCATTTTAAAACCAACACGCTCTGATGAGCACAAGTGCATTTGCTATTCAAACAGTCTGAAAGTAGCAGACAGTTATGTTGCACTTGGTGCTGCTTTGCACCGGGTGTAAGATAGAGCCTTCTTCCCCAGCTTGCTCTGTAATGTGAGGTCATCATTCTGGAAACATCTTGTAGAGTAAACAGACAGAGGACAGGTTGTGGTGATTTGCTGTTGTTGGACTCATGTATTAACATTCAGACAAATGGTGTTTGAAGACAACAGCAGATCATAATTTCCCTATCAGGACCGTTGCTGGGTCTGTGAAGTCAGAGCTTTTGCACAAACGTAGTTGATTTGGGATCAGTCATACCTAAAGGATGACTCATCTGATTATGAGCTAGTCTTGGTCCAGCTTGGGCTGGAAAAACCCCTTTGACACAGACAATGTCTGCCAGTTGTTGACACAGCTGGGCCTTTGTGAAATCTTATGAGATGATGAGGCTGAGGATCACTAAAGCCGTGTTTCCACCACAGGAACCAGGGTCTAAATTTGGTTCCGGGGGGAATTGATCGACCCCCATAAAGGCACCTGGTCGGGGGGTACTACTTTCCAAAGGTTCAGGAACTTTGGGGGGTGTGGTCTGCAGTCCTGAACATTTCTGACTGGTTGAGCACTTGCTGCATTTTACAGTTTTTTACCATTGCTTACACACGAAAATCTAAAATAATACACAGATTTTGAAACTCGATACACAAAGGGCAAAATGTCAGCCCAGACTTGCACAACTATACGCACATTCTCACCTCACACCCTTTGCAAAACACTACACACACTGTTCTACAAAACACCAAACACTTCTCTACATTAGACACATCATTTAAAACTGAAAACCTCTGTGTGTTAACTGCTAAACACTGCCACTGAAACATCACACTCAGTTAGCAATCACATGAACTCAGAACGCACATGTGAAGACACATGTAACCAATCAGATCACTCAGAAATCACAGCTTGATCACCAGAAAAACGAGTCAGGTTTGCTCTTTGGTGTGAACAACAACAGTGGACAATTTCTAGAAGAAGAGGTGTTCGAGTAAGAGGAGGAAGAGCAAGTGGAGGAATAGGAGGAGGAGAAAGAGGAAGAGGTGAAGGAGAAAGAGGAGCATGAGGACACAGAGGACAGGGAGTGGCGAGAGGACAGTTGTTACAGATGAGATCAGAGACAGGATAGACAGTAACTGTAATGTTGTATTTTACAGTGCAGTATGTTCATGTCATCTTCAGTTCACTGTTGAGAATAGAGAGATTTTGTTTCCCCTTTGTGTTTGTGTTCATATTTACAGCATGTTACAAATGTAAATGTCAAAAACATACAGTAATGGTGTTTTTATACTATATATACACATATCATGAGGGAAGGAGAAATGTGAAACTTTTAGATGTAGCACAGTCGTGTGCAGTTGCTGGTGGAAAGATCTATATGTTTGGTGTTTGTGTGTAAAGTCTGGAAGCTAAAGTGTCATTTTTAGAAGAGTTTATATAGTTTTTGATGTAGAGCTTGCTTTTGCAAGAGATGTAAGATGTTTTGTATTTTGTATATATGCTTTTGGTTTGTGTGTGTGGAGCTTTGACACACAGGGCCCTAGTTTCAGGAACTGTGTGTTTACAATAGTGAAAAACTACTCCACCCGTGATGTTTACAGTTTGTCACTATTGCAGAAACACACTTCCTGAAACTCTGGCACTGTTTGTCAATATTATGCCACTTGGTTATGTACTTATTATAGCCTGATTGTCAGCAGTTTAGTTCTCTAAGGGCTCTTGGATAAAGCTTCTGTAGTTGTGAGTTTTTATGGACCTGCAGCACCTTCCAGAGGGCAGCAGGGTGAAAAGGTGGTGACCCGGGTGAGATGAGTCTCTGATCATGTTTGTGGCCCGACAAAAAGAGCAGGTTCTGTAAATTTCCTCTAGTGATGGTAACTGAGTGCCAGTGATTTATTGTGCCAATTTTATGGTAAAAAAAAATGGATGCAGTTTCATTACAGGAGATATATATCACACACTGGACTTGAATGCACCAAACAGAACACTGATGGCGATATGAACAGATAAATACATAGATAGATGGATAAATACTTTATTAATCCCCTAAGGGAAATCCATGTGTCCATTAGCTCATCAATGATAACAGTTAATTAATAACCGTTAATAATAAATAAACAATAATAATTAAATTAGTTGTTGGTTGTTAGTTGTTGTATAGCCTGATGGCAGTGGTAAGAAAGGACCTCCTTATTAACAGCACACCTTTATGTAAGGTAGTGAGGGCTTAGACAACAGGTGAAGTTAGTGGTCTGAAAACAGGCAGGTGGTCAGAAACTTGTGAGTAATTACTGCTACAGCCGAGATGACACAATAGACAATATGGCAGCGTACAGGTGGAAATGGACCAGTATATATACTGTATGGAGGACCAGGGATGTCACAGGAAAAGTAATGTAAAATGTCATATTTTAATAGGCATTAAAATACTTAAGATAGAATAGAAGAAAAATTGATTTATAAAAACAGCATAAAACCCTCATTAAATAAACCATTTATAAGGACATTTATTAATTCATGAATTTGAAAAGCTATTTTTCCTTTTAGCCTTTCTATGACACTCTGAGATCTCAGTGCTGGTCAAACCAGGCTAAACAATCCCAATTGACCATTGGATGTAACAAGCTCGCTGATTGGTTGGAGAGCTAACCAGTGGGTTTTACCCTACTTATTAGTGCTGCACATTTAAACAAAATATAATCGAAGCTGCAATATGGCCAAGTGCAATATCCAAATCACAGGACCAGAAGTTTTTGTGATGAAGGTAAAATGTGTCACAACATTGTTGTGTATTGTTAGCACTATAAGTGTTGTGGCGCTACAGAGACGCCCTGGCCCACAAATCATATTCTCCAGACGTCAAGACCATGTTTGTTTGGTACAAACATATATATATATATATATATATATATATATATATGTATGTATGTATATGCCAAAAATAACTGCAATATGATTTTTGTTGCATATTGTGCAGCCCTACTATTGTATGGATTCATTAATTTGTATGCTTTATGCTTTACTGTATAATTATTGTACTTGGTCCTCCATGATGTTCAGCATCGTATCCACTTTCCCAGTATGAGACAAGTCTTGTTGCATGTCACAATCGAAATTTTCATTTTCAGTGATTCTGATCTGAATCAGGACAAAAAGAATCAGATTCAAATCGAATCAAATAGTGAGATTACCAAAGATTCCCACCCCCATAATGAGCCTCCAGAGAGAGAGGGAGAGAGAGAGAGAGGCACAAAAGAAGAGCTGAGCAGAGGGAGAACTGAAGCTACTGACTCGCAGCAATGTGAGGCAGCGTGTATTCACTTAGTCAGGCTGTGAATCGAGGTGACACTGATTGTGCTGGACGATACTGTCTTCCTTGTGAGCGATCATGCAGAATGCTGATGAGGCATAATCATTACTGAACATGTCAGTACAGTGGCTGTACTCAGAGCAGACAGTGCCTGTCTGAATCAGAACTGAAGGCACAGCAGAAATGAAGCTTAAGCAGAAGACATTTTTCACCAGCTCTACAGGCAGGCTTCCTGTTCACATGTACGACCAGGGAAACACTACTTCAGCAACTTCAGCATGCCATTCATAACTTGTCGTGTACTCACAAAACAGGGCCTGAAAGAGACGTACGCCACTTCCCACATGCAAGTTTAGATCCATTAAAACAAACGTGCTCACCTGTACTCTGAGCCACGCCATGATGGAGATGCAGGTGTTGAACTGAAGCCAGATTATAGAAATTAAACTTCATATCACACATTACTTACAGATCCACTTCATCATAATCATCAACCCAGCAGGGTTATTTGAGCTTGTGCTAGTGACCCAGAACTTAATTCAATTTGAAATTCCAAAAGGCATTATTGATTATATGAGCGTAGTCTAATACACACTCCACACAAGACAGTATCAATAAGGAACAAGCAAGTTTATAGGTATTAACAACAAAACATATTACAGTTCGCTTCCTATAGAGTTTTGTACATTCTGTTAGAAAGTGAAACTCTGCCTCAGCTCTGTCTTCTTTGCATCCAAGCTGTTAGCATTAGCTAAGCTGTTAGCTGTTCTGTGTTTAATGTCAACATGGCCAGGTGATCTGCCATGGTGTAAACTAATATAGAATAATATCTATAATATTGTTTAAAATATATAAACCAACCCAAATCTCAAATGAAGTTGTGCTCTGAGAGGGGAGGGCTGGACTGTAGCTGTGCTGTCAGTCGTGGAGCCCCTGCAGCTGTTGAAACGTGAGGATGATTCAGGATGTGGCAGGTGGCAGGATAGTCTCATAGCCAAAAGGTCAAAGGTCAACTTCACTGTGACATCGTAATGTTCTGCATAAACACTTGTGCTCATTATTCTACACTGTAACTCAGGAACACAAGAGGAGGTTGTGAACATGTTTCCTGCAACTTGACTGGTGAAGCGGGAATTCACCTTTAGATATTTAGTATGTGATGTCATCAGCTGTGTACGTGTCGATAGCCTGATGCTTAACAAATACCAAGAGATGAGCTTTGGTGTGTCTGTACCTCCCCTGGTCGCTCCACACTCTGATGGTGCTACAAAGCGTTCAGAGCCTCCACCTCCATGTTTGACCACTGTGTTTGATTGTCCTGTTGCATCAGCTGCTGCAGCCATCAAAGGAATAACATGTAGATCAATATTCATCAGGGATTTGATCATCTATGGCTGACTGAGCCTCACTAAAGTGTACACATTTTCAACTTGATTGTGATTAATAGAGGGAAATTTCATGGAGGTTTATAAATCTGATTACTTTTGTTTAGTCTGGATCCTACACGGTTTTAAAGATGCATCACAACTTACTGGGAAACAGCACAGATTTATTCTGGACACTTGTCTTTCCACAGCATTTCACAACAAGCCACAAGATTGTGAAAGTTGTAGTTAAAGTGATAGTTCAGGTTATTTGAGGTGAGGTTGTGGGAGGTACTGATCTGTAGTCAGTGTGTTACCTGCAGTAGATTCAGTTTAGAGAAGCAGCAGGAGCTCCAGCACAGAAGCAGAGTGATGAGCTGCTGTGGACAGGCTCAGCAGAGAAACATTTATTTTAGCCACATAAAAAATATCAGTGAAAATACCAGTATTATCAACTGAAGTGTCTTTTTCACACTTTATCTGCTGTCAAACAGACATTTACTTTGGAACTACAGTTAGTGAATCATTGAACTATTGAACTATTACTACACATAAGCAAACCTACACGTGGCTCTAACTCAAGCAGCTGATACAGTGCATGCCATAGTAAAGGTCTGTTTGAGACTGAAAATATTCAAAATAAAGCGACACTTCAACTAATATCAGCTTCTTTCTGTGGGAATTTCTTAAAGTAGCTAAAACATGTTTTTCTCCTGTCACTGCTATCACTTATATGAAGGGCTGGTGTTGATGGTATTGTTGGTTCTGTTTAGTGAATCTGAATCCAGTATTGAAACTGCTTATCAAATCTGAATTCTAATTAGCTTTCAGAATTGGTAAGTAACTAAATTTGTAAATAACTTAAACTCTTGGGGTTTTATTTTTGTGACAACCAGTGAATGCAGCGCCCTGACACAATCGCTCTGTCTCTGATTTTGTCCACAAGGTTAAAGTAGATTCTCGCAGAAAATGTGCTGTTATGGAAGAATGCTGAAAAGGGTAAATAAACTGATAGTTGTTGATATATATATAAAAAAGAAATTACATGTCAGTGTATGCATCTCACAGTAGCATCTAAATCCCTGCAGCACCTGAAGGCAGCGGGCATGTGTGAGACAGATAAAGCTAACTGTGTTTACTGTGATCAGATCACATGTAAATGACAGCAGGTCTGTATGAAGTAGAGCTGCTGCACTAACATCAACCAGATAGTCGGGGTTGTTCAAGTTCACTATTCACAAGGTTCAAAGTTCAGTTCACACAGATTCAACGAGTTCATGTTCGTTACTTCTGTGCACTGCACCAAGCAGAAAACCATGGACCAGACTAAGACAGGGTTAGTGTTAGGTCATCAGCTCTCTGGTGTGAGAGTAAATGATGTTCACGTTCTTCAGTTGTCCATCATTCACAGCACAGCAAACAGGTGGAAGTGTCCACACACACCTACACACCTACGTCTGGATGATGTAGATGATCTCCTGCCTGTGCATCACTGTTTTTTTACACATAATAATAATGATAGTGATAATAATACACTTTATGCATAAAGGATGCAGCCCAAAGTGCTTTGACAAATATAGAAAGGGAAAGGAAGTTAAAGGGGACCTATTATGCTTTTTTGAGTTTTCCCCATCTTATAGTGTGTTATAGGTTTTTGAGCATGTAAAACGTCTCCAGAGTCACAAGGATCAAAGTTTACATCAAAGGGAGGAACTCTGTCAGGGCAAAACCCAATTTTCTTCCTTTGTATTGGGGATCCAGACATTACTTCCTGGTCCTATTGACATCAATACTTCTCTTGGTGCTGCCCATCTGCAAGCTTGACACGCCCCCACACAAGGCACAGCACATAACTACTTATAATGAAGAGTTTTCTTTAGTTTTGTAGCCATGCCAAAAAGACAGTGTTCTTAATAGCCTGGAGAAATCTACTTCATTTTTTCCTGTTCAGATTCAGAAATTTAGACGCTTCATTTTCACAACAGTTATTTCTGTAATTCACACTTAATGTGGCTGAACAGGGGACTCAGGCTCACAGCCTGTCAGTCTGCATTGTTATTATGGATTTGTGATGTTTAACCACGTTACTGCGACCTGATCACATTAGCAAGAATGAACGTTGCAAAGATATAAATGCTTAAACGTTTGTCAGTAATAATGTCCTTGCAGACTGTCCAGCATCTTGATTTACATTCAACTCTACATTCATTCATTCATTCATTTTCTACCGCTTATCCTCTAGTAGGGTCGCGGGGGGGCTGGAGCCTATTCCAGCATCTTTTCGGGCGAGAGGCGGGTACACCCTGGACATCGCAGGGCAAACACATAGAGACACATTCACACTCACAGCCACACCTATGGTCAATTTAGAGTATCCCATTAGCCTAGTCCCCATTTGCATGTCTTTGGACTGTGGGAGGAAGCCGGAGAACCCAGAGAGAACCCACACTGGCACGGGGAGAACATGCAAACTCCAGAAGATCTACAGAACTAACTACAGAAAGATCCCACGGCCGAGCCGGGACTCGAACCCGGGACCTTCTTGCTGTGAGGCGACAGCGCTAACCACTGAGACCATTGAGAGCTTTGTATACAAGTAAAAGGACTTTAAAATCGATTCTACAAGATACAGGGAGCCAATGTAGTGCAGCCAGTACAGGAGTAAGTTAAGTAGTCCGGCAGCAGAATCTGAATTAGCTGTAGTTTCTCAATTTACTTTTTCGGAAGACCAGTACAAAGAGCATTACAGTTGCCAATCTGCTTGAAATATGAGTATGAATGAGCTTCACAGCGTCTTGCATGACTGTGACTGAGTGTGACGGACTACACCTTCAGTGTGTCTGAGTTAGCTTGTCGCTCTGATTCATTTCTGCCACGTGAGCGTCGTCTGTCAGTAACACATCGATCATAATCATAATCAGTGAATCAGTGTAGTTATTGATGACAGAGTCAGTTGTGTTGCTGCTCTTTATATCTGAGGGTCCATGTCATCAACACGACTGACGTGGAGGCGTTTCAGTGGAGCAGCAGCATCTTCATGGAGGAGTCTGGTCCTGATGCATTCAGAAAGTCCAAATGTATCCAAAATAATAAGAAGCAAAGTAATTCTTATTTTGAAACATCCAAGTGAAGAGAAGGATGAGGATGTTTTGTTTTTGTGTAATTTTAAAAATCTGTCATGGAAGAAAAATCTCATAACTTTGATCATTTCAAGACTGAGGATGACTCATTGACATGGATATCATCTGATGTTTTCACTGGTTGGCGGCTGCATGTCTGTGTGTGTGTGTGTGTGTGTGTGTGTGTGTGTGTGTGTGTGTGTATGGTTGTGTGGGTGTGTGTGTGTGTGTGTGTGTGTGTGAGTGTGTGGGTGTTTGTGTGTGTGTGTGTGTGCAGTCCTCTATCTTACTAAGCCCTAAAAACAACAGCCGATCCTGGCCAATGGGCTGTGAGCTTTGCAGCCTGCCTCCTGATGATGTGCTGATGTGTGTGTTTTGATGGAGCACATTCTCCTTTTGAAAAGATCACTGGCTGGAGACACACACACACACACACACACACACACACACACACACACACACACACAGATCCAGCCAGTCCTGCTTGATGCTGACTCTTTTTCACTTTTTCCTGATATCACTTAATTTCCCATGGATGTAAATCAGCAGTCTGTCAGTCTGTCTCACCTCATTACCTATCTGTGGTTCTCAGCTCTGAGCCCACTCGCTCCTACTGAAGCTCTAAATCTTTCAAACACCTCATACATACAGTACATACATATAGTTTCATTTCTAACACTGGAATTACTGCCTCCTCCACTCAGACTAGTTTCAGGTTACATCCCTGTTTATCCAGAGTCAGAGAAAATATCAAACATTTTTGTCATAATTGCTGTGAAGTCTTGAGTAACGGCTAAAAAGTATTTTGTGGGGTCACACTGAGCTTGACCTTTGACCTTTGACCACCAAAATCTAATCAGTTGTCCTAGAGTTCAAATGAATGTTTGTACTAAATTTGCCCTTTAGGTGTTCTGGATATATTGTGTTCACAAGGCCAAAATCATGTTTTGTGAGGTCACCTTGACCTTTGACCTTTGACCACCAAAATGTAATTGTAATTTGTGTAATTCGTAAGTCCAAGTGAACATTTGTGCCAAATTTGTTCTGTCAAGTTCTGTCAAGGCGTTACTGAGATATCGTCTCCACGAGAATGGGACGGACAGACAAGCTGAAAACAATATGGCTCTGGCTCTGACTGTCGCCGGCACGGAGGAATAAAAACACTCAGTAATTCCTTTAAAAAACTATAGTGTGTGTTTTGGACAACAGTGAAGATTCATGGCACAGAGCCATCAGCTCCATGACGCTCCCACACGCAGACTTAATGTTTTTCTTTGTTGCTGGTTTGTGTCAGGCCGTCACTGTGACGCTCATCAGATGACTGGAAACTACATGTGGGATGAAGCCTCAGAGAAGGAGTTTCTGATCGGGACCAACCCTGACAGCCGGCTGTCTCTCTGGTGGGATGGATCAGAGCCGCTGTGGGTCACTCTGCAGAAGCTTGGAAAGAAGGTTTTCATGTACTACTGGCCTGGTGAGCGCACACATCACCACACACACTAACCTGAACACACATCAGCCTGTCTTCATGTATGGGAGGCATTTCTCAAACTGCAAACTACAGACACAGATGCAGCACTGACGCTGCTGCTCCGGGACTCCTGTTTTACACTGACTGCAGGTTCAACTGTGTTCACAAAAACAACAGTGACACTTTATTTGGATGGTCCACCTACAGAGAGTTTACAGAGTGTTGCAACATTTCAAAAAGGTTATTAGTTGAGTTTGAACAATTCCACTGTTTCCTGCTAATGTTAACCATTAGATGGTTTCCTCGATTGTTGGTTGAATATTTGGATAGAAGAGAGCGGTCTGACCAGAAGATCATATGAATATCTTTCTGGGTAGAATCACAATCCACCATCTGATTCATGAGTCTCCAAACAGATTTAGTTGAATTCATGTGATCACATGATTAGTTGTCAAAGTCACTTCAACTCCAGGCTAAAGGCCCAACTCGCACATCTCTGCATCCTCTCTCTGCTCTGATTTTATTCTGAAAGTCCTGACTGGAAGTTGTTATTCGTATCTTTTAGCCGCTTTGACGTTTCTTTTAGATGTTTGTCTGCTGCTACACCTCACCCACAATAAAGTCTTCTGTTTACAAACTGTGTGGCAACCAATCACACGCCTTGCTTAGTTCATATGGAGTATTGGTCTTGATAGTGCAGTTATCTATTTGTAAAGTTCATTTGCTGCCCCAGCTGGTCCCACCTCTTCTTTCCCTGCCTGCAGGCAGGTCTCTGGACGGCAGCTGGTGACGGAGGTTCTTGTTCTGCTTGGGTGGAGAACTGGTGCATGTGCTGCTACGACAAACTCACAGAGTACTATTACTTCACATGACCAACAATTACTGACACAACAACAACACAGCAAACACTCACTACACAATCAATGACAGTGAAAGAATAGATGTGTGTGAGACTGGAAGGTGACACTGAAAATATCCAACAGGTGAACAAACCAACATGCAGCCTCTACTGGAAGCAGCTGGTAAAGGTGGTGGTGGTAAATTTAGAGTCCGGTTTGGACAGAGAAGCCAACTGTGATTCCTGAATTCACCCAGTGAGCAGAAAAGTGTTTCTGTGGAACAGCTGATTGAGTGAGGAGATGATGATGATGATGATGATGATGATGAAGCAGCGGAGGTGAAGATGAAGATGTATTTGAGATAAGCGGAGCATCATGCAGACAGAATGGGACACCTACAGCATCAGTCACTTAGCTGAACTCCAGGAATGCTCTTATACAGATACATATCTGTAGGTGGCTCATTCTCCTGCAAACCTACATCCCCCTTTGGATACGATGGCCAGTAGAGGCCAGATGTTTAATGATGTTACTTTGAAGACATGTTTCTTAATAATAAATTTATAAAAATATAAAATAACTACAATAAATAAAAATCTGGCCTCCTGATGTTCAGGTGACTTTAAGGAGACCAGACACCAGACACCAGGTGCATAAATAGGGATGGGTACCAAGCCCGAGACTGTCCCCCAAAATCAGGGGTTTACCTGAATTGCGACAGCACCATCTGGTGGCGTTAGTGAGTAATGTCATGTTTTGGCACCTACACATATTTTAGGACAAACATTTACAGATCTAATAAAGGGTTCACTTACTTTTTCTTGTCATTCTAACTTCAAGGCCTATGAGTTACTGTATGCAATGTTAATTATCCAAAGAACCATCTGTAAATGATGTAGTAATTTTATATGTGTGTGTGTGTCAGGCTGCGAGGTGGAGATTCTGGGTGTCCGTCCATTTTTCTGTGAAGAATACGTCTACAACCCATCGGAGAAAAACCTCACAGACTCGATAGAGAACGCTCTCAGCGTCCTGAGGTAACGACACAGTGACCTGCACCTGTCACGTCCTTCTTTTAGCCTCTACATGTAGAGGAGCTTGAAGAGCTCAAGATGACATTTGAACGGATTTGAACTGGAAAATCCCACAGTCATAAATGACCAACAGCACAAAGGCACACGTTATTACACCAATAGCAAGCCACAGTGAAACCAGAACTTCCTGGTTTTTTCCAGAACTAATGAAACCACATTCAAAATCCCACTGACATTTGTTACTCTGCTAATCATAACCGATCCAGCCTCTTACTCAACATGATGTTCTGTGGCTCACTTTTAGATCAGGACAATATGTCCCCTTGGAATCACAAGGTTTTGTGTTCAGAGTGGTTTTGAGATATTGAGCTTCAAAGTTTTTGCATTCCAAACAGCAAAAATGATATGTGGAACAGGTCTCTTTCATACATTAAAATGACAGACACCCTAAAGGTATTCTACACATACAATATCAAAATCCTATCAAATTTGTAAATGGGTTTTTTTGGAACAGGTCAAATGCAGATAGAACCTTGTGGTCCTGAGAACTCGCTTTCTGTGTGGAATTATAAGGTTCTATACACACTACCGTTCAAAGGTTTGGGGTCACCCAGACAATTTTGTGTTTTCCATGAAAACTCACACTTTTATTTATCAAATGAGTTTCAAAATGAATAGAAAATATAGTCAAGACATTGACAAGGTTAGAAATAATGATTTTTATTTGAAATAATAATTTTCTCGTTCAAACTTTGCTTTCGTCAAAGAATGCTCCATTTGCAGCAATTACAGCATTGCAGACCTTTGGCATTCTAGCTGTTAATTTGTTGAGGTAATCTGGAGAAATTTCACCCCACGCTTCCAGAAGCCCCTCCCACAAGTTGGATGGGCTTGATGGGCACTTCTTGCGTACCATACGGTCAAGCTGCTCCCACAACAGAGATCTGGTGACTGCACTGGCCACTCCATTACAGATAGAATACCAGCTGCCTGCTTCTTCCCTAAATAGTTCTTGCATAATTTTGAGGTGTGCTTTGGGTCATTGTGCTGTTGTAGGAGGAAATTGGCTCCAATTAAGCGCTGTCCACAGGGTATAGCATGGCGTTGCAAAATGGAGTGATAGCCTTCCTTATTCAAAATCCCTTTTATCTTGTACAAATCTCCCACTTTACCAGCACCAAAGCAACCCCAGACCATCACATTACTTCCACCATGCTTGACAGATGGCGTCAGGCACTCTTCCAGCATCTTTTCAGTTGTTCTGCGTCTCACAAATGTTCTTCTGTGTGATCCAAACACCTCAAACTTCGATTCGTCTGGCCATAACACTTTTTTCCAATCTTCCTCCGTCCAATGTCCGTGTTCTTTTGCCCATATTAATCTTTTCCTTTTATTGGCCAGTCTCAGATATGGCTTTTTCTTTGCCACTCTGCCCTGAAGGCCAGCATCCCGGAGTCGCCTCTTCACTGTAGATGTTGACACTGGCGTTTTGCGGGTACTATTTAATGAAGCTGCCAGTTGAGGACCTGTGAGGCGGCTATTTCTCAAACTAGAGACTCTAATGTACTTGTCTTCTTGCTCAGTTGTGCAGAAGGGCCTCCCACTTCTCTTTCTCTCTGGTTACAGCCTGTTTGTGCTGTTCTCTGAAGGGAGTAGTACACACCGTTGTAGGAAATCTTCAGTTTCTTGGCAATTTCTCGCATGGAATAGCCTTAATTTCTAAGAACAAGAATAGACTGTTGAGTTTCACATGAAATTTCTCTTTTTCTGGCCATTTTGAGAGTTTAATCGAACCCACAAATGTGATGCTCCAGATTCTCAACTAGCTCAAAGGAAGGTCAGTTTTATAGCTTCTCTAACCAGCAAAACTGTTTTCAGCTGTGCTAACATAATTGCACAAGGGTTTTCAATGGTTTTCTAATCATCCATTAGCCTTCTAGTGCAATTAGCAAACACAATGTACCATTAGAACACTGGAGTGATGGTTGCTGGAAATGGGCCTCTTTACACCTATGTAGATATTGCATTAAAAAACAGACGTTTGCAGCTAGAATAGTCATTGACCACATTAACAATGTATAGAGTGTATTTCTGATTAGTTTAATGTTATCTTCATTGAAAAAACAGTGTTTTTCTTTCAAAAATAAGGAAATTTCTAAGTGACCCCAAACCTTTGAACGGTAGTGTATCAAACATGAAAACAAGCAATGATTTTCAGTTTACTCATAATTTGTTTGAAACATTACATTAGTGTTGTTACAGAGTGTCTACATGTATCAGAAAGTTAAATTGAATGTGTTCTATTCTCTTCTATTTTTATTTTTTTTTGTTTAATGATGAATCATTTTTTCTTATTCAAAAAAAGGACTACAGCTTATGTATAAAGGTCAGTGGTAAATATTTTGCCCAGTGCAGAGGCTAATTAGATCTAGGAACCATTAGTTTAAGTTTCCTTTAGGTTAGACAGCAAGTAAGTGTAGCAGCTCAGTGTAAAGGCAGCATTAGGTTTTTGTCTTATTTTGGGGAAAAAAAAAAAAAAAAAGGTGGATGAATGAATGAAATTAGTGTTTCTTGTGCTGTGAAGATGCTATGTAGACTATTTAATTACCTTTAAAGGTGCAATGTGTAAGATCTGACCAGCTCAGGACAGAATTTTAGTTTAGAATGTTCAAAAAATGAACTAACACTATCAATAGATAGATAGATAGATACTTTACCTCTCTGCTCTGCAACACAGTGAGATGAGATGTTTACTGCAGCTGTAGCTGCTTCTCTGTCCTGCCAGAATGTTGTGGAGAGGAGGGTTGGTATTGTCCAAGATGGCCTCCATCTCCTGCCAAGCACAGACCCAGCCTTTTTGACCAGCGTGTCCAGTCTCTTTGTGTTCATGTCAGACATGCTGCTGCCCCAGAAGACTGCAGCATAAAAATATAGTGTGTTTGTGAAGCCACAGTGACGATGTCATGACCAAGACCTCCATCTACTGTATTTTATAGATATCTACTGAAATGAGCATGCTAACCAACTAGCTGCATCCCGCACTGTGTTGTAATACCACTTTATGACACTATATGCTGTGTGAGTCAGTGTAGCATCTAGTCTGCCCTCAGTCCCACGAAGAAGAACAGCTTCTTCCACGACTTGAAGTTACGCTACAGCTTCCAACTAAAAATAAAAAAAGCTCCCGACTAGCATCACAGAAACACAGAAATGGCTGAAGCGCATAGAAAGTGATCTTTATCTCCATCTCCAAGAACCGCTCCGACAAGAAACCACGTTCAACGGCAAAGAAAAGAAGAAACATGAGTAAACCCTGGTGTGGCTTCCCACCACTGGAAACAGCTCTGGGTAAAGAGATGCGGTTTGATGCTGAGCTGCAACTTTTCTGTTAAACAGGCGAGTAACATCTAATGTTGGTCTATAGAAAAAATTATCATCAGTGCAAATGACACACCATACTGACAAACACTTCAAGTGGCATAAATGTATGATTGATGATGTCGACAGATGTTTTAGCGATGTAGCAGAGTTTAGCCTGTTCCTGCAGCTGTTGTCCAGATAGATGCATCAGTAACTTTTTTTTTTTACAAGTAAGACAAAGAGACTTTTAAGAGACTCTTTTATGATCTAAACTAATTGTCCTATCACATGTTTGTCTGTATCAGGACCAGAAGTCCAGCCCAGTCCTCCCAGGGACTGACCAGCACCTGCCTTTTCTTCTGCGTCTGGACTCATCAACCATCAACAACCACATGATAGCACCTCAGAGATTTATCCCTGAATAGAACACATTGTCTGTACTGTGATCTTTTGCACATCCTGCTCAGCAGGAGTTTCGTCAACACTTTTGTACATAATTTTTTCATAGTTTTATTTTTTAAATGTGTATCTATGTATATTTATCTTTTTGACTGTTGCAGTATTTTACCTTTTTATTGTTACTTCCTGTTAATATGTTTATTGGATACTGCACCAAACACCAAGCCAAATATCTTGTAAGTAAAAACTTACCTGCCAATAAACCTTATTTTCTGACTCTGCCTTTGTGATGATGTCATCATCCCTTCCTCATGCTGCTGTAGCCTGACACCCATGTGTCATGCAGTGTCCCCTTGCCTTCATATTGATATAGGTAAATAAAAACATACTGTTTGTATTACAGGTAATCATAATTTGTTTCTGTGCTATCAACAGTTTAAACTATCAACAATAAATGCACATATAAATAATAAATTATTAAGGAAAATGGGGAAAACAACATGATTAACTGCATGAGGGCGAAGAGGTGAAATGCTGCCCCCTATGGAGGTGGAGCAAGTAGCACGATCTTACACCTTTAAGGCATTAGCTGGATAATGTGCTAGTGTGCTAACAGTGAAAATAAACTCCTCAGCAAGATCTAAAACAACAAAAAAGATGAACTTGCCCTGCATTTGTACTGCTGTCCTTTTTCTTATAAACCTTGTGTTACAGGAAGTTCATCTCCAATGAGTTTTCTGAGGTGACCTGACAGAGAGGCAGGCCCTGATTGGTTGCCTTGTGTGCATTCTAAGTGCTGTGTCTGTGCAAGTGCTGATTTGCTCAGAAGTAAAACCTTATAAAGTTCAAGTTTGGAGATAAGAGGTCTAAAAATGCTTAAAAGTTAAAAACCTCACATGACCACACATAATGTTAATAGGTTGTAACAGAATAAAAATATGGGAATAACTCAATTTTGACAAAAATGTCAGATAGAACCTTTTAATTCCAAGGGGATGAATAGTTTTTAGCTAATGTCACTGTTTTCTATTTATTTAGTTATTAGCCTTTAGCAAACACCATTTCCCAACAGCCCAACATCATGAGTCAGCATGACAGAGGCCAGTCAATGAGTGAGATAAGGGGTCACGGCTAGTTCACAGTCTGTAATAACAGTTGGACAGTGGAGTGTGTGTGGTTACTTCACAGTCTGTAATAACAGTTGGACAGTGGAGTGTGTGTGGTTACTTCACAGTCTGTAAAAACAGTTGGACAGTGGAGTGTGTGTGGTTACTTCACAGTCTGTAATAACAGTTGGACAGTGGAGTGTGTGTGGTTAGTTCCCTGAGTGTACAAAACAGATTACAAATGGTGACAGAAGAGAGCGGAGTGAGTTTTATAGATATAGAAGAAACCATGTTAGACTCATGTCTGTCACGCTAGTTTTGTCATGTGAGCTGTAGTTTCCCCTTTAATAGCTGCTGTAGTGGAGCTGATTTGTTTCTTAAACATTTCAGGAAGACATGCTGATGAAAGAAATGCTGATTGACAGATTGTATTGAGTTGGAGTAGCTAGAGGAACAGAGCGGAGCCTGGACGTGACAACACGACTTTCTCTCTGTGTAAGACAGAGTATGGCTTTGATGAGAAAGTCAATAAAACTGAAAAAAGTGAAAATAACTGCATGTTTTGATGAATGTTGAATTTAATCAGATTTGATTTCATCAGATGATGTTGCTGTTGACATGTTAAATGATTTTGATTGTGTGTGTGTTTGTGTGTGTGTGCGTGTCTGAGTGTGTAGGTCAGGCAAAGCAGACATGGCAGCTATATATTATGAGAAAATAGATGTGGAGGGCCATCACTTCGGTCCAGACTCTCATCAGGTCAGATCAGCTGTGAAACAACTGGATCGTGCCATGCAGACACTCAACAGCAAAATCAAAGTTAGTAATATCTCTGCTGTTGTTGTCACAGTTACATCTACCACCGCTGCACGTCTCCCGTCATTCAGTTTGTTTTCATCTATTTCTGCTGCCGTTTATATTCCTGCAGGAGAAGAACATGGCGAACCAGCTGAACGTTGTGCTATTTTCAGACCATGGTATGACAAAGATCCAGTGGATGGAAAAGGTCATAGAGTTGGACAAGTTCATCAACATGTCGGACATCGGCAAGATGATGGACAGAGGACCAGTGGTTAGTCTATGGCCAAAACAAACCAAGTACCAACAGGTGAGACCAGGATCTTTCTTTTCTGCTCCGCCATCTTTGTGAATAAGAAGTCAGTGATCACAAAATGATTCATGGAGAAATTGATAAGGTGCTTAGATATAGTAAACACAGCTGAAGGTCCAGGTTGAGGAATACTTCAACTATATGATAACTTGTCCTGTCTCCTGTTCATTTTTATTTAATGTAACAAACAACAACAACCAAGAAAAAGAAGGAAAAAAAAGAAGAAAGATACATATACACATATACATACATACATAAACATTGATGATTCTTCCAAAGAAGTAAGTCAGCAAGGAGGTCCACTTCTTGAAGCCATTTTGAATCAAGTATCTGAGTATCTGAGACTCCTCTCTGACATATTCTGGAGGATACTGAAAGGCAAAGCAACAGATTGGTTTCTGAAGAAATTGTTGGCTTCTGGAATAACTGAAGCTAAACTGCGTTGCTGTATGAAGGAGCAGTTGAAGTCGTATCAAGAGTGGGAAAATGGGGAGGGGAAGGAATGAAAAGTGTAAACTGTAGTGTAAGCAGTGAGAGAAGATTAAACAGGAGTCGTATTGTGTAGCTGAGTTGAAGTTCAGAGACTGGGGGGGGGTCCTCTGTGTCACCAGTGACTTTTTTAAACTGCGAGGGAGGAACTAGAGGAGGTTTGACATGTGCAGGTGTCTGACCAACCTGGTCAGTCACTGGTGCTGTAAACCTGCCTTTTCATAGTAAGGTACTTTTTATTCAAATGATTCCATTAACACTGCTGGTGTGTGTGTGTGTGTGTGTGTGTGAGAGTGTGTGTGTGTGTGTGTGTGTGATGCCAGGTGTATGCCATGCTGTTTCGGGTCCCTAACATGCGTGTGTATGGGAGACAGGAGATCCCTCAACGTTTCCATTACAAAGGAGGGAAGTTTGTTTCACCCCTGACGCTGGTGGCCGACCCCGGCTGGTTCATCACCGAGGTAACAAATCATATATCACTTGTATCGCCACATTGACCAGGACAGTCTATATGATTGTCGTACGTAGAGCATTGAACGAGTGAGTGAACAAGAGAGAGCAAAGGAATGATTTGTGTTTTTTAGCCCTAAGGTTATGACACAACACCATAAAACTCAGATTATCCTACCACATGCATTTCAAAGACCAACCAACAAGTCTGAAAAACAACAACTACAAGCTACAATAAACTATTAGATACTATACTGAATATCCCAGAGAAATGTGCAGTAAAAGTAAAAGTCGACATGAAGCAACAGATTCCTTCATTTAGCATCATCATCATAAGAACATGTTGCCTCACTAACTACTAAAGCCAGTAATAACAATACACAGCATCAAGACCAAACCAAGCTGCTACAATAAACAATCAAGAAGCTCATGAGACAATAAAATGAAATAGTGTTCCTGCCTGTTTGAAGTTCATTCTGTGTCTGAACGTTACATCAAACTCTTACAGAACGGCCTCCGCATCACTTCCAATATCATGATGGATGTTCATCAGTGCTCCATGTCAGCAGTGTCAACACCAAACTCCTCCTTTATCTCCTGCTCTCCTCTTCAGTCTACACTCATGTTAAAAAATATGACAGGATCTCCTGTGGTCACAGTTTATTTTCAGGATAGGATGTTAAAAAACAAAGTCATTTTTAAAAAATGTACACACGGTGCCTACAGGATTATGGCTGCCTGTGCCACTGAGGTACAGCAGTCTGTCAGCAAAGACAGCGAAGAAGAAAACTGGTAGCTTGTAAAAATGGATGTAAAAAATGCAGGATTTAAAATACTTCCAGTATTGTCTTTGCAAATGTTTTCATGAGGACATACATTTTATTTATTCGATACATGTCTCAGAGCTCAGACATTCACACTGTGATCATTACACTCATGTTGGTGAGTGTTGGTAATGGTTCATCTGAATCACATGTGCACCACAAAATCCATAAATGCTCACTTCATACTTTGTTCTATCCTTTGTTAAATTTGCTGTGTGTGTGTGTGTGTGTGTGTGTGTGTGTGTGTGTGTGTGTGGTTCAATCCAGAACAAGGCGAGCCTCCCGTACTGGAAAAACGACTCTGGAGCGCCCTCAGCTTGGCAGAACGGCTGGCATGGTTACGACAACGAGTTCCTTGACATGAGAGGCTTTTTCTTGGCAACAGGACCTGGTAACAAACACATCATATTTGTGCATGCAGTGCAATCTGGGAAATTTATTTACACCTGTGATCCGTCAAGCAAGCAACACTCTGAGTCTCAGCAGCCACACTGTTCTGTTATCCACCGTCTGTACCGTGCCAGTGAAGTGTGCAGGAGAAATGACGTGTGTTGCTGTTCTGTCAGTCTCTTGTTTTTAGTGAAGCTAAATATTGTAAATTGTAATATCAGGATATTATTAGATCTGATTATGTTTACTTAATTTCATCCAGACTTCAGGCGCAATCTACGAGCGGCTCCAATCCGAGCGGTGGACGTGTACAACGTGATGTGCTGGACACTGGGAGTGAAACCTTTGCCCAATAACGGGTCCTGGTCTCGGGTTGAGTACATCCTGAATGGCTCTGATGGTCCTCCCCAGTCCACAGCCCTCTGGACCTGCTGCATGGGTTTGTTAGGAATACTGCTGGCACTATGGGATTAAGAGATATAACAGCTCAGCGCTTGTGGCATCTGACAGTAGAGAGAAATGATGTAGAAGGAGTTACAACATTAAAACGTGTAGAGGTGAATGCATGTGAAAGGAGGGGAGAACACATGACACATTTTCTCTTCCTTGTCCACTCCATGAGTTCACGTCTGAGTACATTAACATTTTATGGTAAATTTAATAAATTCACAATTTGTGAAATCTAACAAATTGTTAAATTTGACATTTGCCTGTAAATTTTCTCTGTTTCAGCCGAGTTGATCAATTCAATTCAATTCTGTTTTATTTGTATAGCACCAAATCATAACATGCATCATCTCAAGGCACTTTACAGGGTAAGGTCAAGACCTTACATGATAACCATTCATTGTCATAGTAAAACATGAAAAGTTATATATACAGTATACCAGCAGGACTCTCGCTTGTTTACATGTAATTATTTCTAAGTTACATACAGTAGTTATGTCCAGGAAACTTTCTAGGAAATTATACAGAACAATTATAGTGAAAATCGAGCATTACTGATTTCTGGGTGTGTGTATGAATCATGAATGAATGAGTCATTTTGGAAATCACAGCAAAGCATTTTGAAACTGTTGGACTTCATGCAGTAAAGGATTTTGCCTTATTTTCATATGTTGGAATTTGTATTACAGGGAATGATATAAGCTATACTTTTTTAAATTGGTAAAGCACAACTATGTGTAGGAGATGTTTTGAAGCCCTACTTTCTTTTCTTCCTTTTTTTATGCTCGGGCTCTTTTAAAATGTTGTTACTTCAGTCTGTAGAGGGAATGGTTATAACTGAGATATTGTTTTGATCTGATTTTGAATTCAGCTGCTCATGTCTCTGTCTGATCTGTAAGACCCTGTATGACATATGGTTTGTCAAATGTGCTGTATGAATAAATGTGCTTTGATTTGGAAACAGTTAAGTTTGATTCAGTTTCATTCCTTTCAGTTACATTTTAGTCGGTTAATTATTGCTAGTTTTTTATCAAGCATCAACCTCCAAGGCTGAAAAATGAAGCATCGACACTAAAACACTAAACACTGCACGGAGGCTAGCAGCTCACTCTCAGTCCAAGCAGAGTGGCTCTCTAACAGTTGGAAAAGCTGAACGGGCGACAGGGACGTCAGGGCAGCGCTGCACAGACTGCTGCCCCTGTGGCCCCTGTGGCCCCTGTGGCCCCTGTGGCCCTCTCCCTCGAATAGAAGAAGCAAAAGCAATGTGGAAAAGCAAGACAATAGGTAAAAGCAATAGGTAATAGCATTTTTTATTGTTATTGTCATTATTGAAAATGACACTCATAGAGCAAAACCTCAGCTCACGTCTCCAAAACTTAGGCACCCTTCAAATCTGAGAAACCTGGAGCAGTTGGCTAAAGAAGAGTGGTCCAAAATTCCAGTAGAGGTGTAATAAACTCATTCATGGTTACAGGAAGCGATTGACAGTTATTTTATTCCAAAGGGTGTGCTACCAAATATTAAGTTGAGATTGTCAATAATTTTGTCCAGTCCATTTTTGGAGTTCTGTGTGCCAATATTTTTGACCATGACTGTATGAGGAAGTCTGGGAAAGATACATTTAAGCCATCTATTTATAGGCCTGTTGCTCTCACATCAAATGTGTGTAAGATCGTGAAAAGAATGGTTACTAAACAGTTCTATTTTCTATAAAATATGTACGCATTATCAGAGTGGCTTTAAGAAAGGGGAATTTTGGATCCAATCAATTACCTAAAGTGTGAGATTAGAAAAGCACAAGCTAATAGTTGGTTGTAGCAGTCTTTTTTGATGAGAAAGCATACGGCATGATGTGGAAAGATGCAAAGATTCACTGGATAAAGGATTTTATGATTTTACAGTTAATGACTAACTACTGGGCTAGTCTCAAAGGACATAAAGAAACAACATCCTACAAAAGTAGTGATGCAGGAGTGCTGGGAACAGGAAAACAAACCAAGGAAGATTATTGTATGGTCTGGCTCTGTTTCAGTTCTTAGGAGCCTGAGATCCTTTGTTTCTAGCTGCCAAGATATTCTGTTCAAAGCGTTACAAGTACATTCCAGAAGGTCAAGAAGAGAGGAAGTTATATGCAACAGAATAAGGCTAGATCATTCCAACTTAAACAGTACACTCAGAATTTTACAAAAACCCTCATCCGGCTTGTGTGAATATTGTCAGGCAGAGGAAACAATAATACATGCAATTACACAGTAGATAGATAGATAGATAGATAGATAGATAGATAGATAGATAGATAGATAGATAGATAGATAGATAGATAGATAGATATGTGACCGTCACTCCATAGAGGGCCACAGGAAATGATACAAGTGATGGTCAAGAACAGGCACGGACAAAGAGTTTTCCCCCAAGTTCACAATTTTTATTATTCTGCAGCAAGTAAACTAACAACATGTCTAAGAAACAACTTAAAAAATAATACTAAGCAAGAGCACGACAAGACGGCTGGGCACGGCCGCAGGCACGGGGGGGGGTCCAATAGGACAGAGCACTCACCTCACTCCGTGCCCAACACATGCACACACGCCAAAACAATCAAAACGTAAGGGGAAAACCATAAATTGTGAAGGACGTGCAAAATTACGACCACACACAGTTAAAGGGGTGTGAAGCTGGGGTGAGAAACTCTGGACACCGATCCCCCCACCGTCCAAGCGGCCACTGCAGTACTCGCGCAAAGAAAAGAGAATACAGCAACAAGTTAAAAACCATACAGAAACAACTGCTGCAATAAATATATTAAAAACCCTTGGGGGAAAATTAAGGGAGTTAAATGCCACAGAGGGCTAAAATAACAGAGGGACTAAAGAACTAACAGAAATCATTTAATGCAACAAAAAAAAGCGGGATACCAAAAGGATACAAAACAAGTTGAACTAGTTAAACAAATGAAACAAAACAATATAACAAAACAAAAGAGCAGTGGCAGTCTGTCTCGACACAATTCACTCTACATGTGGTTCAACATGTGGGATACCCAGGAAGCAGGACCACACAATATGTGCGCCAAACAGTATACCAGGGACCATGAGGAGGCTGCAGCAGAGAACAAGCCGGTCTGCCGGTTTAAATACACTGATCAATGAGGAAGTGGGTGGAGCTAGCCTGCTGTCTAATCCTACGGTGGCCTGGGAGGGACATTCACTACTGGTCACAGATAGATAGATAGATAGATAGATACTTTATTCATCCCCTAGGGGAAATTCGTGCGTCCATTAGCTCATTGTTGATGATAATAATAATAATGATAAAAACTGTTAATAATAAATAAACAACAATTTTATCAGTCCACTTCCTTTGGTTGAGGTGTTGTATAGCTTGATGGCAGTGGGAACAAAGGATCTCCTGAACCTCTCTGTTCTGCAGCGCAGTGAGATGAGATGTTTGCTTCTGTAGCTGTTTCTCTGTCCTGTCAGAATGTTTATGGAGAGGATGGTTGGTATTGTCCAAGATGGCCTCCATCTTACATTGCATGCTTCTCTCCACAACAGTCCTGAGTGAGTCCAGACTCCTACCAAGCACAGACTCAGCCTTTTTGACCAGCTTATCCAGTCTCCTTGTGTTCATGGCTAACATGCTGCTGCCCCAGAACACTGCAGCATTAAAGAGTACAGTGGCCACCACTGACTGATAAAACATGTGCAGCATTTCACTGCAAACGTCAAAGGACCTGAGCCTCCTGAGGAAAAACAGCCGGCTCTCCCCCTTCAGGTAGATGGCATCTGTGTTCAGGGACAAGTCCAGTTTACTATCCAGGTGCGCATCTGTGTGCACCACCTCAATGTCCTTCCCTCGAATGTTGACGGCTGAAGGGTGGGCCTAGACATCTGAAAGTCAATGACTATCTCCTTGGTCTTGGAGGTGTTCAGAAGGAGTTAGTTCTTGTCGCTCCATTCACTGAAGGAAAAGGACAGCATCATCCACTCCAACATGTTCCTTGTAGGCGAACTGTAGGGGGTCTGCATGTTCAACCTGTGGCCTCAGAAGGTGGAGAAGCAGCCCCTCAAGGGTCTTCATGATGTGTGATGTGAGGGCCAACGGTCTGTAGTCATTTATCTCAGCCGGTCGTCCTACTTTAGGGACCTGAACAAGACATGATGTTTTCCACAGGACCAGGACCCTCCCTGGTTTAGACTTAAGTTAAAGATCCTCTGGAGAGGCTCAGCCAGCTGGACTGCACAGTTCTTTAACAGCCTCAGACACACATCAGCCGGGCCTGTTGCCTTTCCAGGACGTAGCCTCTTGAGCTCCGCCCTCACCTCCTCCGCTGTAAAAGACAGGAGACTTGACCCCAGTGTGGAGGGAGTTGCAGCTGCAGTGTCAGGTTGTGGAGGAGATGCTGTAGGAGAAGCTGCAGCTGAAGCAGTGGGAGAGAGAACAGGTGAGGCTGTGTCACACCTGTTGTAGAACAGGTTGAACTCATTGGTCTTGTCCACATCACCTGATGTTGTGGCTGTTCTTCTCTTTATAGCCAGTGATGGTCCTCATCCCCTTCCACACCTCTCTGGTGTTGTTGTGCTGCAGCTTCCTCTCTACTTTCTTTTTGTAGTCCTCCTTCACCTGCTTTAATCTCCTCTTCAGCTCATGTTGCACACACCTGAGCTTCTCCCTGTCTCCATCCCTGAAGGCCTCCTCTTTCTGCTTGAGGAGGGTCTTGATGTTACTGGTGATCCAGGGTTTGTTGTTTGGAAAGCAGTGTCCAGGCCTTACTGGTATTACAGTGTCCATACAGAAGTTAATGTAGTCCGTGGTACATTCAACAACTCTATCAAGGTCAGGGTCCTTGCTGTTATCATTTTCCTGTGACTCCAACAGGACATTTCAATCTGTGCACTCAAAACGGTTTACTTTAGAGACTCACTGGCCTCCAGGGTCCAGGTCCCATGAGGATCAATGGTAGAAAAGGCTTATATCTCCATCCACTAGCCTTTAGCTTAGCCCCTAGGCTCTGCATCCACGGAACGGCTTCTTCAGCTCAGCCGGTATGGGATGTTGAACTCAACATCTGGTAAACTTTAAAGCCAGGAGTTCTTCCTTTGTGTTCATTATTTTCTCCATCGTCAGAGGACACAACAACGTAGAATAAAAAACAACAATCGAAAAAAAATATACTAATTTATACAAATATATTGCAAAGAACTACAAGCTATGCAGACTTTCTGCCACTTGTTGCCAGCGCATCATTTGAATCAATATGATCAATAGTATGATAGGTATGAGCTAGAGAGTCAAGCTATGAAGGAAGAGCTCAGGAAGGTGGAGATTCATGAAATCACACTCGAAACATGAATTTACCTAATGGACAGAGCAGAAATGTTTTAATTGACTTTATTAGACAGACGGGGTTATGGAATAGAATTTAATCTGATCCACACTCCAGAGCAGAAGGTGGCGGTAATGCACCTATTATGCTGTTTGCCATCCGCTGTTAAAAAAAAAAAAAAAAAAAAAAAAAAAAGAAGAAGAAGAAGAAGCCACACCTTTTGCTCCACCAGGAAGGGATCTCTCAACAACCATGGTACCACAACACAAAGAAACAAATGATTAATACAACAGAAAATTGCCCATGTAACCCCACAGTGTTAAATTGTTTGCACTCTATATAAAACAATGTTAGGTTAAAATAAGTAAACTGATTCTGAACCAATCCAAGTGTGTGGTAGTAAATGTTAAGTTGATGATATTGTTTGGGTGTGGTTGACTGCAAATCAAAAGAACCTGTGTTGATAACTAATGAGGTGAAATAGGATTGAAATGTTATTACCCTGTGTGGTTCTCCTGTGTGGGTTTGGTCATCACATTTACACTCAACTGTGAAGATGGTGTCAAGTCACTGTCTACAATCTCACACAGGGAGGGGGCTTGGGGTGGGTTGGAACAGATAGGCACCCCCACAGACACCAGCCCCAGAATAGGGGCACTAGTGCAGATCACATACTGCTTTGTCTGAATGTATCCATTGACAACACAGCACAATCTGCTGCCATCACTCTCTTACTCTACAGTTCAGTGATACTTCCACATATTCATAGAGAAGGTCTTTGACTCTTACACTGTTCCTCTCATATGGAGCCTGTACAGCAGCTTCATCGTAAGGTGGTGTGGCCTCAACATGTGGCAGAGTCTCGATGTACTGAAAGGTTCAGTCTAGAAAGTGAAGACCTGCTCTCCAGTCTCAATGTCCATGTTATGGATGCTACTCTGTAGCGACTGAGGTTGGGCTGGACTCGGCTCAGCCTCCCTCAGGTCAGTGTCAGGCCATGATTTATGACATGGTCCGCCGAAGTGGCCCTGATGTCATCTGAAATATGTGTCTGTCTATTGCTGTAAATTCAAAAATTCACAAATATAACTGCTGTAACTGAGGAAAGCAAAAAGATGAACATGGAAAAAACAGACAAAGAAAAATATGCAATCAAACATGGCAGTAAGTACCGTACAGTAAATTCACACTGGCCTTGCTCTTTCATACATATTGGAAGAGAGTCGTAAGTGACTTGATTGAAAACACTGATGCAATGCAGGACTGAATCAAGGTGAGTGAGAGGTCTGTCATTCTGATTGAATGTACAAACTGAAATGCATCAACACAACGAGAAAATGACTTTAGTAGTGGAATGTGTGTTGATACAATGGAAGTTTGTAGAAACACAAAGATGAAAATGAGGTGAGGCAAGAATTAGCAGAGGAGCAAAGGAAGAGAGGATGAAGGAGGAAGACAGTTGATAAAATGTTGTGATCTTTTTACAGCTTTGTGTGTGTCTGTGTGTGTGTGTGTGTGTGTATGTGTGTGTGTGTGGGGGGGGGGGTCATGTGATTTCTTAGAAACAGCATCCATGGAGAGAATATAAAAGTGAAACTGAAACTGGCCTGAAATATGTGTCTGTCTATTGCCAGGTCTTCTTTGTTCTTGTCTTCATCCTCCACCTCCTCTTCTTTGAAACACTGCTTCCATGTTTCAGAGTTCTCACAGAAGCTCACCTGAGGTCTCTCTGTAGCTCTAAGGTTCAGACTCAGCGCTGTTTCAAGTGTTTTTAGGTGTGTTTGTATTTGGTGCAAAATTCAGGTGTGTTTTGCACAAAAAAGGTGTTTTCCCAATGATTGTAAGATTTAAGTTTTGGACAAAGTATCTAATGTAAGAAAAGGTGTGTACTGTTTTTGCAAGTGTGTGTGTGTAGAACTGAATTGTAAAGTACATGTGTGATAAATGTGTTTGTACTTTTTGGTCCCTTTGTTTAAGGCATGGTTAACGTTAGGGTTCTGATGCTCTGGTCTAAGCATTCACTTTTAGTGTGTAAGCAATCACAAAAAACTGTAATAGAAGTGTGTTTGGAGTTTTGACACAATGAACCAAATTGTGCAAACAGTGTGTAAGCAATCACAAAAAACTAACAAAAGAGACCACCTATATGGAGGCGCCACATCATATAAGAAATCCAAGACCTCTCAGCTTGGTAGTCAAATCAATAGAAATGTCAGTCAGGACGTTACATTTCCCGAAAGATGAGTATCTGTAACCTAAATAGTAGGCCTGAGCTCCTTAACATCTGAAAATGGACTACACTAACTGTTGTTTGTTGAATCCTGCCAGGTCAACATGGACCAGTTTCCTTGCCTTGAGAGAAAGGGGTGCTCCCAATCAGAACTTAGCAAAGATGGCTGAGGACAATGTAAGGTTATACCTACATAATCTAAGTCAATATCTAAAGACATGTCTTAGACTGGTTTAAGAGGTTCTTTGATCTTAGTTGTTTTCAAGCTGGTTGAAGTGGTGGATCAGCTGGTGTCTGGTTTAAAACAGTTTAGCTAACAAGCCAAACAGAAGGAATGCAAGCTAGATCCAGCTCATCAACCAACCCAGTGGAAAATTTTCTCTTTTCTTTTCTTTGTCTCAGAAGTAGATCAGCTGTGAACTGTTTCACCCAAAGCCCCTTTAGGAGAAATAAGGAGCAAAAGAATAGATCAATATTTAAGAAATCAATCCTGTCCTGTCCTGTTTAAGAATCAGAGGAGAAACACCCAAAAGAATTATTTTGCTGTGCCTGTAGGCCTTCATTTGATCACAATTTCAATTTATACTTGATCTACTGTTCTCTCATCTGTCCTTGGCTCATGGGTCTGAACTTTTTCCTCCATTGATGGTTTGAAATCACTGTTTCTAAGAAATCACATGACCACACACACACACACACACACACACACACACACACACACACACACACACACACAGAAAGCTGTAAAAAGATAACAATATTTTATCAACTGTCTTCCTCTTCCATCCTCTCTTCCTTTGCTCCTCTGCTAATTCTTGTGTGTGTGTGTGTGTGTGTGTGTGGTCATGTGATTTCTTAGAAACAGCATTGATGGAGAGAATATAAAAGTGAAACTGAAAGTTCAGACCCATGATCTATAAAAAAAACAGGAGGGAGCAGGAGAGTCCAGGAGAGCAGGAGAGTCCAGCAGAGTCCACAGACTGCTCACTGCTTCACCAGATTTCATTCAGTCTTACAGGTAAGAAAATAGTTTTACTTTGTTTTTATTTGAAAGTGTCTGGATTAAATATGAAAGTCATGAATATAAAAGAAAATATCACAGTTGTGCCTTACCTGCTTTTGTTGAATGGTGTGATGATAACTTCCTGGATCTAAATGTGTTAAAAACCAAGGAGTTAACCATTGATTTTAGGCGGACTAATTACACAGCAAAAGTGAGCATTATTCATAATGGAAATGTTGAAATTATGGGCTCCTACAAGTATCTTGGCACTGGACTTGGGCTCTCGTTGGGATAAACAGGTGGCTGAGAAAGCAAAAAAAAAAGATCAGCCAAACAGACCACATTCTATCGTCCGAATTCTCTCTAATGCCTTCGGGTCGACGTCACTATGTGGCCTTGATAAGAACTAATCTTATAAGTCCTTTATTCCTTCTGCTATTAGGCTGCTCAACACAGACAATACTCATTTTAAATGATTGTTATTTTAGAGAAATTCATTGCATATATTCTATTTATTGCTTTTATTTACTGTTTTAGTTATTGTCACATGCCTTTTAATATGTTTCCTCTGTCATTTTAACTGTATCTGGTTGGTTGGTTGTCTGTTGAGACTGAATGTATGGACTGGGAAGTTACAAATGAATTGCCCATGGGGGATAAATAAAGTTGTCTGAAAAAAAAAGAAACATCAGAGAGCTGCAGTTTAGTATTTAAGATTATTTATTATTAGACCACATGCTGGTTTCTGCTGTTTAACTTTAGACTGTGTAACTCTATAATTCTGCTTCAGTCTGATTGTTACAGGCAGAATTCAGCTCCCAGACTTTTCAGTTCAACAGAAATGTCTTTATTTTTTAACATTTGATTCTCCAGTTTACATTTGTTTACTCTTTATTCATTTATTTTATTGTATGAGGCTCTGCAGAGAAGAGTTCTCTCTTACTACCTGGTAAATCCACCAACCACAGTATTTCCAATTCATCAACTATCCACTCATCAAATATTTCTAACATTGTGATTTGTGCTGTTACTTCACTGTAGAGCTGTGTCAGGACTGGGCTCACTGGTCAGTCACAATATGTGATCAACTCACCACAAATAGAATCTATAACGGCCTATTATTGTTCCTGGATGAAATTGCCTTTTTGAGGGTCTAAACATGCTCAAAAACTCATGAAACTGTACACACACCAGGACTGGTGAAGATTTACATTTGTAATGGATCTAGAGAAAATGGCTTGATAGCCCCTAGAAAATTTCAATGAAGAAGCCCTCACCCAGTGTTTCACCTATATGTGTGAAATTCAGTATGTTCATGTAACACGCCAAGACCTGGACCCATACCCTAAACCCAACAAGTATTCAGATATTTTGAATTTACTCTACAAATCCTATTTTAACAGTCTCCTCCCATAGAATTAATCGGTAACTCTTACATTACTTAGTAATTACAAAGCAATTTTGTGGTAATGTAAAGAAATTGCCAAGAAATAACAGTCAAGTAAAATCAGTATAATGACAAGTTGTAGTAGTATAATTAGCAGAAATTACTGTAAAATATTGGGTATTTACAGAGTAAAACTGAAGCAGAATAAAGAGGGTTGGTCTGTAATTATATGGGAAATGTTAGTAAAGCCCACATACAGGGTAAGACAGGAGGGTCATCTCTGTATCAGCATCTGTTAATATCTAAAGCATTAATATCTCTTGTTACATTGTGAAGAGGCTGTTAGCAGGTGATACCAAGTCTCATATTTTAACTGTCAGCATGTCGACATTGTTGTCGCCCAAAATAAACACAGCAGCCAGTTTCCTGCACAGAGCCAAGTACTTTCAGTGTAATGAACCTAATGCATTTGTAATTTCCACTGTCATACCTTTCAATAAGCCAAGAGGAGTGGTAGCCACGGCAACAGTTGTTCACCAAAAGTGACTGCAAATGCTGCAAATGTCACCGTAGTTAACCCATAATTACCTTACCACTGCCGGTAAAATGTAGTGTGGCTTGTTTCTTTGAATGAGCAAAATAATAAGAACATGGTTACAAGAAATTTCACTTTAATTACTTTTCCACTGCCTGTAATGTGTAGCCTGCAAAGTAACACATTTGGATGGAATATGTCAATAATTTTAAGTTAGGTACCATGAAATATCACTGTCATGACTTTCTACTGCCTGTAAAGTGTAACGTGAACATAATACATTTACTTATGTAATGTAACTTGCACATCCGTCTTCCACCATGACCACAAAACATTAAATGAAACTAGAAAATTCCAGGGAAATTTTGAGTGCCACGGGGGCTACTGCCGGGATGAGTACATGATTTATTTCCAGTGTTCAAAAGTCACCCTGATCATATTCTGGTTTTGAGAAATGTCTTGATATAAAAGACTCTGATATAAAACAATGTCACATCCCTCCATCATGTATTATGTGGGAAATATCTCATATTCT
>NW_019525131.1:14204-14792 GCF_002814215.2 Seriola lalandi dorsalis | reverse complement strand
TTTTCCTCCGTTTTATAGTTTGAATCACATTTCTACGTGCAGGTATGAGAGAGCTGGGTGACTCAGAAAAAAGGTGCAATTTTGTCGAAAAAAGGTGGGTTTCTAAAGAAAATTCCAATGCATTTCTAATGCATTATTTATTCCCATTTTTTTGGGAATAACTTTGGGAAAAATTGGAATTTTAACACCAAAAGTCATAGCACCCCTTGCGGGATCAAGACGCACGTTTTGATGTATATATTACCAGGGTTTTTTCAAAGCTGCGGGACGAGTTACGCGCCGAAATTTGGCGGAAGAATAATAAACTTAGTGCCACGGGAGCTGAGCACCCGTGGCACTAATAACATAAAAGTATTTGCACTAATAATAGCAGAGAGGAGTAATAGGAGTGTTGATTTCATATTACATCCTTCAAACCTGGAAATAATCATGATACAAGTGGTTAATTGATCAAACAACAATATAAACATTTCCCAAAGCTAATAATCTATACATATGGATTACACAGCAGTTCCTTGACTGTAATAATAATATGCACATTCTGGATGTCATGTAGTGTGTTACCTTGTGTGAAGGATGCTGACAGTA
>NW_019525131.1:4033-13522 GCF_002814215.2 Seriola lalandi dorsalis | reverse complement strand
AAACTGGAGATTTTGCCTATATTCTCCAGTTGTCTGGTGTCCATTGGTTGATCCTCTGGAGCTGACCCTTTGATCTTTGGTCTGGTTCTGTGTCGTTCGGACATGCTGAAAGCATGGACTGTTTGTGGAAGAGGGGTCCTTTGTCTCTGTTTCCTATCAATCTGATAGTTTGATGGTGGAAAGAGTCACAAAGTGTCAATTGTGGGTCCGTAACTCTGCATGTCCTTATAATGAACTTCCTTAATGACTTGTTACTGATGCCAGGCCAGGTATGTACGCTACAATAAGTACTTACTTAAGTAGGCGACATGCAGTGATAGCAATTCTTCTGATAACAGAACAAACTCTTCTTTAATGTTGCTGGCTTCCCAAAAGTATTAACAGGTATCACAAGTGCTAATGGAAATCAACGGTCTCATTGGAAACAGTGGGATTGGACTCTGGAGCCCCTGACATTGGTTGTTGAGGATGTTGCTTGAGTGTTTTCATAGTGTCTTCAGCTCCACAGTAAAAAGGACCGCTATAGGAAGTCATTCCTGCCCATCCCAGTAACTCCCATCTGTGCTGGTAGAGAAGACTCATCTTCTCACTGGCAATGCATAATGCAAAATGTGCATTTCATTTCCAGAGTCAGAGCCATATCTTGAATTCAGTTTTTATGCTACTTATTCAATCTAGATGCTGTGTTTTTTACATATCTCATTGTGTTTCTTTTTTTGTGTATGCTGTGTGTGTTTGTGTGATTTATGTGCATTGCTGCTACAACACTGCAATTTCCCTTCGGGGATCTATAACATACTCTATCTAAAGCACAGCAGGACTATAATGAGGGGTTTGAGGTTTGATGGGTTACACCAAATAAAAGTAATTAATTTCTAATATATTAGGTAGCGATCATTAATAGATTGTGTGTTTTGTTTTCCAGCTGAGATTTATCGACACCATGGCTTCATCTGGTAATGATACCATAGAGACTGCAGCCCTGGGAAGACCATTCCAGCTGGGCATGCTTTATGACTGCCGGAAGGATGCTCTTCTTCCAGGTAGAACCTCGTGGATGTGTTGAAATCTCAGTTGATCTTAACATGAATAAATAAGCCAATACACAGTTAAAAAGTATTGTGACACATACTTCAGAATCTGCAATACATATCATTTGTGTGACAAAAATGCTTAATGTTCAACTGCTTAATGTTACATATCTAAGTTTAAACTTGTATTTGAAGCCTTTGTTGATTTTGCATCATTAATTTGTCAACAGGTGTAACCTTATGGGATCAAGACCAGCTACAAAAGAACACAAGTGTGCGACAACAGAATGACACTGAATTGATTGTCTCCACATCAGATTCGATTGAGGAGAAGTCAACTTCATTAAAGATCTCTGGTTCTCTTAGATTGAGTCTTTTGGGAGGACTGGTGAATGTGGGAGGATCAGCAAAATATTTCCAAGACATAAAGAAATCTCACAAACAAGGCCGGGTGACTCTTCAGTACAAAACAACAACAAAGTTTGAAACATTGACCATGTCTGACTTGGCTAATGGACAGGTATCTCATCCTAATGTGTTTGAGGATGACACTGCCACTCATGTCGTCACAGCCATCTTGTACGGAGCTGGTGCTTACTTTGTGTTTGACAGAGAATCATCAGAGGAAGATAAGAATCAAGTGGAGAGGGAGGTGAACCTCACGTTTAAAAAGTTGAAATTTCTCACAGTAAATGCTGAGGCATCACTCCACATGGATGAAAAAGAGAAAGCAGCAGTTGAAAAATTTAGCTGCTCAGTTCATGGAGACTTCAAGTTACCTTCCAACCTGACGTCCTTCAATGAGGCTGTGAGAGTTTACAAAAGCCTCCCTAACATGCTGGGAGGGAATGGCGAACATGCTGTTCCACTCAGGGTGTGGCTGTACCCTCTGGTGAAGTTGGATTCAAGAGCATCAAGACTCCAAAGAGACATCAGCAATCCTCTCATCACACGCTCATCAGAAGCAATCGAGAGTTTGAACCAGACAGAGATGAGATGCAGGGACACATTGAAAGACACGGCAGCAACAACATTTCCTGCCATGGAAAAGCAGGTTGAGGATTTGATGCAGATGTGCAGTCAGTATAAGCTTGACTTCATAAAGAAGCTCGGGTCAGTACTCCCTTCAATCCGAGGGGGTGGGAAAGAGGAGAGTTTCCTGGAGGACATCCTTGCTGCACACGACAAGTCGCCATTCAATAGCAAAGACCTGGATGAGTGGCTAAAAACCAAGGAGAAGGAATCAATTACACTGAAATCCTTCATGAAGCAACTGGAGAAATTAGGTGTAAAAATGGACGACAGTTTGGATGACCTCTTGTTTGATCCTGATGTCACAAATGTTGTGTGCTTTTCATTTCCATCTGTAGACCAACATGATAGCTTCCTGGTCAAAATGTCAAATCATCTGAAACCAGCAGGAGTGAAGGACACTCCTGGAGAATCCTCTGATCTTCAGGTGCGAAACATAAACTGGCTCTCCAATGATACCAGACAGACAATGAGGAAACAACTCCAAGTGTTTAAAGAACTGAAGAAATTGAACAACAGTGATGACACCAAATTCATAGCTGCATCAAAATATGATGGAAGTCATCCTGAGGCATGTATTTTCATATATGAAGATGGGTCTAATGATGCTGTCTGCTTTGTTCCTCCATCAAAACCTGCCACCCCAACAACTACTCCTGTTTCATGTAACAGCTTAACAGTAAGAGTGTCTGAACCAGACTCAGCCACTGTGGAGTACAGAGTAGAATACAGAGTTAAACAGAAACAGGACACTGAATGGGCATCTCACCCATTGGAGAAGAATCAAGACACAGTAACTCTGTCAGGACTCAAGTCAGACATTGAGTACGAGTTCAGAACCACAGCTGTGGGCAAACTCAGCTATACTGTCAGCAGCGATGTCTGCAGTGCTGTAATCCTCACAACAGCTGGTCCCCCAACTCAGGTAAAACAAACTGAAGTGAAAACAAGCTCTATCACTCTGACATGGAGCATCCCATCTGTTCAACAGTGTGAATCCGTTAAAGGTTACATCATTGAGTTCAAGGAGGACAACAGCAATCAATGGCAGAGCAAAGAGACCGAGACAGAAGTGTACACATTCACTCTGAACGATCTTAAAAAGAATACGGTCTACTCCATCAGGATGCGCACAGATGTTGGTGTTGGAGTAAGTCTGCCTGGTGAAGAATTCAAGATTAAAACTAAGAAACAACAAGTAGATAAAAAGGAGTTGACTTTGGTCCCAGGTGATCCACCAGTCTACCTGCTTAATTTGAAACCAGCAGGAGATGGTCAGCTCAACAAACAGGTTTTTGGACAGGCACCAACCACTAAACCAGCAAACAAAACCATCATGGTTGTTGGTGCCACTGGATCTGGCAAGACCACCCTCATCAACGGCATGATCAACTACATTCTTGGCGTTGACTGGGAGGACAACTGCAGATTTAAACTGATAAATGAAGAAACTAATAAAACGCAAGCGTGCAGTCAGACCTCAGAGGTGACAGCTTATCAGATTTATCACACAGATGGTTTCCAAGTTCCTTACTCCCTCACAATCATCGACACTCCAGGGTTTGGCGACACAAGAGGAATCAAAAAAGACAAAGAAATCACAGACAAAATCAGAGAGTTTTTCTCCCTCGAGGGTGGAATTGATAGCATTGATGCAGTGTGCTTTGTAGTACAGTCTGCTTTAGCTCGTCTGACACACACACAGAAATACATCTTTGATGCCATCCTCTCCATTTTTGGGAAGGACATTGCCAACAACATCATTGCTCTGATCACCTTCGCTGATGGCAAATCACCCCCCGTCCTGGAGGCAATCAAAGCTGCCGAGATTCCATGTGCTACAAACACAGATGAGTCTATTCTCCATTTCAAATTCAACAACTCTGTGCTTTTTGCCAAAAATACAGGAGCCAAGGACGATCAGGACAACTTTGATCACATGTTCTGGAAAATGGGGAAAGCCAGCATGAAGACATTCTTCACTCATCTAACCAGCATGAAACCCCAAAGTCTGACCCTGACAAAGGAGGTTCTTGAAGAGCGCAAACAGCTTGAGGCGATTGTTGTAGGGGTGCAGCCAATGATACGAAAAGGTTTGTCTAAACTGGAGGAAATAAACACCACAAAAGCTGCACTCCAAAACCACGAGACCCACATGAAGGAGAATGAGGACTTTGAATATGAAGTAGAGGTTGAGAAATCTGAGAGGATTGATATTCCTCCAAGAACCTTCATCACCAACTGCCACGGGTGCAACTATACCTGCCATTATCCTTGTGGCATACCAAACGATAATCGGAAAATATTGTGTGATGCAATGAATAATGGAAAATGCCAAGTATGTCCAGGAAAATGTGTATGGAGTGACCATTTCAACATGACGTACCGATGGGACATAAAACGTGTAAAAGAGAAGAGGACATATCAGGAACTGAAGAAGAAATATGAGGCTGCGATGGGAGAAAAGATGGACTCAGAAAAAATGATTAAACGACTGGAAGAGGAATATGAGCAGGTGCAGGGGGCAGTTGTAGAAATGATGGAAACGCTAACCAAATCCCTGCAACGTCTGAGAGATATTGCCCTTCGTCCAGATCCTTTGTCTACTCCAGATTACATCGATCTCCTGATACAGACAGAGGAACATGAGGCCAAACATGGATTTAAGCAGCGTATTGAAGAGTTACGGAGTGTAAGAGAGCGGGCAGTTTTATTGACAAAGTTGGCAGAGGGAGGGCATCTAACTGGACAAGAAAAGTCAAAACTGAAGAAGATGAAGTCCAATGTCAAGGGGATATTCAATGATATATGCAAATGGTTTCAAAATATCCTCTGATACCAGAGCATGTGCAACAACCAACAGCACAAAAAGTTCATCGCTGTGTCTTATCACATGCCTGTTTTATTCTGACTTGGATTCATTTGTTGATGTGAAGATAAATATAAAGCACAGCAATGAAACATTCCTGATGATAAAGATGTAAGTCATATTCTTTTTCCGCTTCATCTTTACATTTTTAGGTTTTAAGGGTCCAACATAATAGTTTTTGATTCATTAACTGGAAGATAGGTTCATGCATTCTCTGTCATAAACCAAAAAAGTTTAATTACACTTATAATTGTATGTTGTTTTTTTTTTTTAAATGTATAAGATAATGAACCTGATGTTCATGTGTTTTTGGTCCTCTCTCGTTAAATGATATATATCAGGTCTGAATATATCATCCCTAAAGTAGGAAAGCTGTTGTAGGATAGATGGCTTGGTGCGAAGGATCATCATTGCTTCCCTCATTTAACCCAGATATTCTTCAAATCAGTTTTATGTATTCATTATATGGTTGTAATTATGTTGATGATAAATCATGATTCAGTCATATTGAACAGTTTTTGTGGTCATGATACTTCTTACTATTTTGCTCTAACTTACTTCAAACTTTTCCTGCCTATCAAACGTCTTATTGTGTCATTGTACACTTGTCTCAGTATCATTCTTAATTTTGATTTTGTTTCCTTTAATTTTCTTACTTCAATAATTTTATGTAAATTGTATAAAGTCTGTTGGTGAATCTACATCAAATCAAAGCAGCTTCTGTTGAACTGTACCATTCCCACTACGTGTTTTATACAGCTAGCATGTTAACGTAGATAAAGAGCCAACCAAACAAAGAACAGGAAAGACTTAAAATGTCTCATAACTAGCATCGTACATAGTCTTGTCCAATATGAAGTAAATCTGTGCTTCACACTGCTTGTTGACTGCTGAGGGTTTCCTATCCCACAATGCACAGCATGTCTCTTGCAATGTTTCAAAATAAAAATCCATCATGAATTCAAGACACATCAATGTGATACTGTGCTTGGATCTGGATAATTTATTCCAGCATGAATTATATTAAATTTCAACAAACAAAGTGCATTAACCTTCTTCTACTGACTTAAATCAGATGGCAGAAAATGAACCTCTTTGTGGATTCTGGTGTAATTTTACGACATGCAGATGCTTATAGAAATCTAGAGTCAAAGTGAATATTAATGTTCTGCTGTGTTCTTTATTGTCTTTTACTTTGTGCACATGTGAGTTCAGTGTTGAGTTGTCACTGCTTGACAAACTGTAATCATTATGCCAAATAAAAATGATTGTGTGCTACAGGTGTGGTCTAGTCTCTGGTGTTTTAGTGATTAAATAACAACATACATCACTAACTACTGTCGGTGATGCAGTCAACTTATCACTGGTCACATTACACAAGTAGGACCATCACATTGGATAGGTGGTGTGTGTGTGTGTGTTGTGTTTGTGTGTGTGTGCGTGTGTGTGTGTGACTTATACCCTTTTTCCACCAAAATTAGCGGGTATAAGTTGGTTTTTAAAATGCGGGTAACAAATAAAAGCAGAGTGACCCCTTTTCCACTATCAGTCGAGTTTGCCTTTCAGTTTGGACTGAGGACACACACATCTGCAAAGAGCAGAGCACACACACAAATGCAGGCGGGGAAGAGTGAGCTGCTAGCTGCGGTGTTAACTGTTAAAACGGATCTTACACATCTTATCTCCGGTTTGGTGCTCCTGTAAAAGTGTCGGACCCTCCGATCAGTTATTGTGTGTTTTAAAAACAATCTTTTTTTGGGGGTGAATTTACTCCTTCATCCCCGTGCGCGGAGTAGCGGCGATGTCTCTGGTTCAACAGCAACTTACTGGGCAGAGGTGTATTTACAATGTATGTGCTTTGTTACAGCCGGAAAGAGCTGTAAATTAGTAGGTTCACCCGGGTGTTGTGTTTACATCAGTGCTGATTGGAGCTGTAGCTCCAAAAAAAAAAAACAAACCAAAAAAAATGTATAAGCTTATTGATACTGTGGTCTTGAATAATGTAGCCCCTGGGCTCGTTCAGTACCGGGGCTTGGTACCCATCCCTACTGCAGGGTAATCTGACACTGGGTGTGAATGCCGATTTCTCCTGTCACGTAAACCTGTTATGAGCTCTGACTGAGCTTACATCAGTACTCACGTAGGTGACACGGTAGTAAACAAGGCATGTAAAACTGTTCTCTCGTTGTTGAATAAAGTCGAGCTAACGACAAGCAGCCGTCTCCTCATATACATGTGTTGGACGAAGGTTACCACACATCACATGGTGTCAGAAGAAAACTGGAAGGGCACGCTGACTCTGGAACTTAGTTTTCGCTGGAGGAAACCGCCTAGGATGGCTAAGTTTTCGGCGCCGGAGCAGTTTCACTTCGCTAAACCGGAGGAATGGCCTGATTGGAAACAACGCTTCTCCAGGTACCGGATAGCTACAAAGCTTAGCAAAGAGCCAGCCGATGTCCAGGTCAGCGCCTTGATTTATTCCATTGGCCCGGAGGCTGAACAAGTGTACAAATCATTCGCCTTGGAGGATGACGAGAGGGAGGATTTTGATTATGTACTGGGAATGTTTGATGAGCACTTTGTGCCAAAGAGAAACGTGATTTTTGAAAGAGCACGTTTTCACTCGCAGACGCAAGAAGCGGGTGAGTCCGTTGAACAGTACATAAGACACCTGTATGAACTCGCAGCTCACTGTGACTTTCGTGAAAAGGAGGAGGAAATAAGGGACAGACTTGTCATAGGTATTAAAGAAAAAAATCTTTCACTGAAGCTACAAATGATAAGCGACCTCACTCTGAAAAGGGCAGTCAACATGGCCAGGCACTCAGAGCTAGTGAAGCAACAGAACTGTGAGGCTGGAGCATCAGGGCACGTTGATGAAGTTTAATCAAAGTCCTATAAAAGTAAGTGGAAAAACACACGGCACGAGGCAACAGGAGAACATAAAGTAAAGGAAATACGACACTGTGGCAGATGTGGGCGCAGGCATGCGAGAGACAAATTCCCAGCTAAGGACAGAATGCAATAAATGCCACAAAATTGGTCACTTTGCTAACAAATGCAAAACCAGAATGATATAAGAAGTGACTGAAGAAGTTGACAGCTTATTCTTAGGCTCAATAGAGGAAACTACAATTGAGAACGGGGTTACAGTGGATGAAGTAATCACCGATACAGAGCCAGCATGGCGCACAACTCTAGTGATATGCCAAACAGCTGTTAATTTCAAGATAGATTCTGGTGCTGACACAACTATAATAAATGTGGCTACATATAACCATCTGCGTGTTAAGCCAAAACTTGGTCCAGTTACCTCTAAACTGGACAGTCCAGGAGGAACAGTGGCCTGTCGGGGACAATTCCTAGCCAAGATACAGGTACAAAAAGGGGGAAAAACAACGGACTGTTACTTCAGGGTTGTAGTGGCAAAGTCTACATGTGATAACCTACTGAGCAGATCTGTCGGTGTCCGCCTGGGCCTGATACAACACATTGAAGAAGTCAGTGTGTTCGGCGAGTTAGGACTGCTTAAAGGTGATCCCATAAAGATAGTCCTAAAAGAAAACGTAAAGGCCTAAAGTAAAAGAGGAGTTAAAGTGAATGGAGGAAAATGGCATAATAGAGCGTGTAACAGAGCCCACAGAATGGGTAGCACCAATGGTGCTCGTGGTTAAGCCTAAGACTGGAAAAGTAAATAATTCTATTCTAAATCTGTGTTGGTCTCACTAAACTGAATGTCAGAGGGCAGAAATGTGTTTGTTTTTCATTTTGGATTTGATTCTTGATTTCCTTATGGGTTGATTATTTTGAGTTATCTGTTTGTTGCATGATTTGTTTATGGCATGAGTTATTTCATTGATATTTTATTAATAGTGTTTTGTGTTCCTATTGATGTGTGTTTCTTTTGACATTTCTGCCACTGCGCCCCCTGGACTGGACATTAAAAGTGGGTCAAATCAACGTAAAGACAATCCACCTGGATAATTGGACAGCTTGGCTCTCCTCCAATCAGAGGAGAGTAACGTGATAGACAATGGGTTGGCATAAAGGCAGGTAGACAGCGTTTTCCAGGAGTTGTTGTTTTTGTATCGAGACGCCATCAGACACCGACACAACGGAGGAGATCAGCCGCGGGGAACGGAGAGGGAAACAGCCGTGCAGACCAGATCGTTCGACCCCAGCAGGAAGCCGTCAGTGCCGTGTGATCAACAACTGCAGTGGAGGAGAGTCAAATCTCCTCCTTCGCGGTGAGTAACCCAACGAACAGGCACTGTAAACGGCACAAACAGAGACCGTGCGTAATTTGGGTAGAGAACAAGTTATCTGGCCGCTCTTATCCCCCGCAGGGCCCGTGGAGGAAGAAGGCGGCGCGTTGGATGATCGGCCCAGGCGTGGCTGCTCCTGTTCCCCCTGCATCTCTCCCTGCGTTGTATACATTGTTTTATTTTGTTTTATTTTTGATCGTGGTTGTTTGTGATACACTGTGATTGGTTATTCTATTGCTTGGCTGGACTAATTGCTGCTCTGGTTCTTAATTATTTATTAAAAGAAAACCTA
>NW_019525131.1:0-404 GCF_002814215.2 Seriola lalandi dorsalis | reverse complement strand
CCAGGTAAGAACAATGCCAATGCAGATGCCTTATCTCGCTTCCCAGTAACCTCAGCAGCAGTGGAGCTCACACCAGCAGCAGGGCCTGAGGAGTGGGCTGACAATGAGTGGCGGGATGCCCAAGCCCAAGACGCAGATATCCAAATGGTGGCGAGGTGTGTGGAGCAGCAAAAAGTACCGTCAGTGGCAGAACGCTGCATTTGGTCCCGAGGGGCAAGAGCGTTGTTCCGGCAGCAGAAAAAGCTACAGGTCAGAGGCCACATATTATATCGTCAAGTGACTGATCCACACACCCATGAAGTGTATTTCCAGGTTGTCTGCCCAAGCTCTAGGAGAGAAGAGGTCTGGAGGGAGCTACACGTAGCTGCCGCTCACGCCGGTCCCGACCGTACCCTGGCCCAACT
>NW_019525130.1:2010158-2012162 GCF_002814215.2 Seriola lalandi dorsalis | reverse complement strand
TTCTCTCCTTTATGACATCCTACAGTGCAAGCATCTCAATGGTATGCAACTGAAAATGAGCGTATGAATGTGAAAAGTTAATTTGACACATAGTTGCAAGTGGCACTGAATTTAGGTCGGAGAAAGCACGAGGCTTCACTGAGCTCCAACTCTAAATGTCTTTTTCATAGACAAAGAGCAGCAGTGTGCAAGACATTCAGGTCGCAGCAGAGGTGGGAGTAAGTCATACGTAGTCACAAGCAAGTCTCAAGTCTTAACCTTTAACTCTCAAGCAAACTCTGAGAGGCAAGTCAATATACTACTACTATAAGGAATTCTGATCCTCAACCCCAGTTTCCAAATTTAAATCAGTTAAAAGTTCAATTTACTTTCAACATGAACAAAAAGTGTTGCAGCTGGTTACACCTTATGAATCTTACTGATATTTCACATATTGTGCCAATGTAGAGTCTGGATCTGGGACTGCAGCCACCCACTGCTACAATCTCTATTTCTAGTCTTATTATCATTATTAACTCTGCCAAGGAGGTTATGGAAGAACCTGTTAAATTTTGGTGAAGATCTGATACAGATGTTAATCAAATGTTGAATTAAAAAAGTCAAGTCCATTCGAGTCATCTGTCTCAAGTCTAAGTCAAGTTTGAGTCTTTTATCAGTGTTAGTCATGATGCAAGTCTGACTTGAGTGAAATCCCACATCTGTGTAGCAGCTATTCATTCTTAGCCAGCACTGACTGTCACTTTCACTTGATAAATGATGAATTTCAGCAGTGGCGGGTCATATCAGCTGTCACTAGTAAGTGTTAATTACATAAGTTGACTGACCAAAATGAAAAAACGTACACTACCTGTCTCAGAACATCCCCATTTTTACAGATTTCTCCAGAGAAAAACTTTAAGTGGTTCAAAGGTGAGTGGTAAGCTGCCAAAGGTAAGACAAAAAAAGTTTAGTTCACCAAAAACTGAAGAATCATTTAATATATTTCAGAGAGTGAGAAAAATTAGTTCACTTCCAGTTTCCTGCAGCAATGGAGATAAATGAAGCCTTGAAAGTTAATGCAAACAATTCCTTCAGGCTGATGATTCACAAACTCTGTCTGTACAAAGGCAGAGTTGAAACAAATGCTGATGCATTATTAGGACTATACTGTACCGCAGGAAGTAGGACCGTATATTGACTGACTGGTTGGTCAGAGGTTCATCCTACAGCAAGATAAGCCAAAAAAGAGATTGTGACTTCACATGATGAAGACCAGCACAGAAACCACATGGAGCTGGTTTGGGATGAACTGGAAAGAAAATGAAAGCAAAGCAACCGAGTCCAACACGTTAGTGGGAGGTTATGCAACAGTGTTGGGACAAACTTTCTGAATGCTGTATTTTCCTGGTGCTCTGTTTGTCCTTTTTCCTTTCCCCGTCTTCTCTGTAGCTCCGCCCAGGTGCTACCTAATCAGTCCTCAATGAGCTGCACCTGGCCTGGGAATGGAAGTGGATAAAAGCTCCTGTGCAAGCGTCAGAAGGGAGAGGCTGTCTGTCATTCTGGGATTTTGTGCCGCTGTTGTGTTCTGTCTGTTGTAGTTGTGATTTAGAGCCCTGGTTGTTTTGCATATCTGTGTTATTAAATTCCATTTGGTTGTTGTAAAGGTGTTTTCCTGATTGATTTGGGTCAGTGGTGGAGTGTTGTACACCCCATACAGCCACCCAAGGGTCACTGAACAATATATGATTCCCAAAAATCACAGGTGTATTTGGGTGCTGAATATATCAATAATTAAGAATAAAATTAGTTAAAAAAAAAAAAAATCCAGGATTCCTAGGGTTTAAAATCTCTAATTGTTTATTTGCTTTATGCTTTAATTTCAGAAAAACACTGACATTGAATTATGTAAATTTATATAACAGCCAAAAAAATTGAGATATTCTAAAACTTCTGACCAGTAATGATTATATGTGTATATTCAAAAAAATAAAAAGGGAGACTTTGCAATACTTGCCTGCTTGTTAT
>NW_019525130.1:1945894-2006519 GCF_002814215.2 Seriola lalandi dorsalis | reverse complement strand
GAGAAAATTTTCTAACTAAGGTAAACCTGTTTGTGACCACAGTTTAATATTGTTAGTACAAACTATTTAATTAGAGTATATCACATATAGATATTTACAAATCATCAAAAAATAATTTTAAGTTGAAATTTAATTTGCAGATAATTAGCTAAAACAGATTAAAGGGCAAGTGGATGTTAACATAAAACACCAAATTCTAAATCAACCTAAAAAACTTTTTTCACACAACAAACTTGAAAATAAGTAATATCTTCAAATCTTCTAACTACAAATTAAAAGGTACAAAATTTTGTGGTGGTTTTAATCAGATATCACGACACCAAAGCGTGTGCGAAGCCGTCAATTATCAACAAAGATATGGCTGTTTGTCGACATTGTAAGAAAAGCAGCTGTCTCAATCTAACAACAACAACAGATCTGAGAGCTCACCTCTTAGCCTCTCTCTGACTACCCTCTGCAGACACACTGATACCACACAGGAAACTAAAAGCTCAGTTTCACAGAAGGGAAGAGCCAACGTCCATCACACTTACTCCCCAAGGTGTTTGAGGACTCTCCTTTTCAGCAGGCTGCCAGGATTTCATGTGACCCTCATGTGTTGCTAATGAATTTTGAAAAGAATAACCTTTGTGGAGAAACAATCGTTATAAATATTCATTTGTCTCTATCAGATAAACTTGTCTAAAGTGGTCTCAGACTTTTGGATCCCAATGTGTTTCACAGCCTTAGACAGGGATCCCAATTATAATCAGTCAAATCATGAAAAACAATATATTTGTCTCAGCTAACACACTGAATCTTTGCTTCAATCCTGTTTTCTGCATCTTACAAACATTTCAAAGATTAGAATTAGGTTATCTCTCTACCTGAAAACAATTATTACGTCTCGTAAACTTTCTACTCTCAGACAGACATCTCCTCAGGAAATCTTTTAACTGGAACAAAGAGAAGAAACAGCACATTTCACCAGTTCTGCCATCCCTGCTGTGGCTACCTGTTGCTTATCAAACTAATAACAAAACCTTAAACCCTGACGCGGTCACTCCCTCAGATCCTCAGAACCATCTCGTTATTTCAAGATCTAGACGACACACCAGCTCACTCTATATCTTCTTTTAAATCCCTTTTAAGGAATAAATAACCTTTTCACAACAGCTCATCAGTGGTTTATTTGTAAAGTTTATTGTTTTGAGTTGTAAGTTGCATCTATTTTTGTTTTGAACTCTCTTATTGAAAAGCAGCTGCTCTGCATGGATATAGTTTTCCTCATTATGTTTTAGTGTTAGTAGCTAATTAGCAAAGAATTGTGCATTATTTTCAATTTGAAGTGGATACATGCAAGTCTGTCTGTTTATTTGTGTGATGGCTATCACTAATTAACTCTTAAAGCCTATATGGGTCAATAAGATTAATACAAAACAGCATAATTTCTCATGATCATTTAATTGTTCTCATCATATAATGCTCAGAGGAGTGAAGTAGTTTGAATCTTTAGATTATCCATGTGTGTGGATGCTAGTTGCACTGACTCCTCCTCACACTGGGGGGAACTCACATTTAATTTGTTATGACATGAATGAATGCATGATAAAAGCTCTTTTGAATCAAATGCACACCAGAAGGGGGGGATTAGCTCTGAAATTCAATGATCAGAGAAGAGGGAATCAAAAGCAGGCGAGGGGAAAATCCCCCTCACCTCCTCGGCAAACTTCACACTGAACACAACACATAAATAACCTGCACTGGAAAGAGCTGCTGCCTCCAAAGGAAATGTGATCTCATTAAAGCCGTCTACATTCGTTAGAAAATATATTTATTACACTCTACACTGGTAAGCACGCCACTGATCAAAGAAAGCAATGTCAAGAAGGTGTTGATGAAGATGGTGTAATGTCTAAATCCTTTTACTAAAACAAAGTGGAAGAAAAACAAGTGCAAAAATGTGATTATATGAACGACAATATCAGGAATGACATAAATCTTATTTGGGAAAATTTTATCATTATTGTTGCAAGTATTAGACTAATTATAGCATTAAATAGCTACAGTATATTTGTCATAAAATGCTCTGATGTTCACATCACAATCCATAAATGAATCCAAGCGGCAGCCTAATATAACCACTAAATGATGTGTAGCTCAAATTAGTGCCCTGCAGACACATATTACTGAGATAAGGCATGTACATAATGCACAAGGAAAAAAGCCATTACGAAGTGTGGTTAAAATGAAAGCAGAACAGGTGGGTGATGGGTTGTTGAAGGGAGAAATCTGCATAAGCAGAAATAACAGAGGCAGCATGAACAATCAGTAAACTGAGGCTTTCACACAGTGTAAATTGAGCAGAGTCATTCCCCATTCTCCTACTGAGCTGTGGGAGCCTGGATGACAAATATCACTCTCAGTACATGCTCATGTCATAAAAACATTTTCTGAGTTATTTCATGTGGTAAACTGTTGAATGAAAGTATAAAAATACTTTGAATAGTAATTTGTGTCTTTTTTTCCACAGAATAAATTGAATTATAGTTAAAACATCTGAAAATTACATCAATACTCCTCCTCCATCACTGAGAAATCCTGATTATATAAATATTCAAATATTTTAATTTCAAAAGTTTTACAGCTGGATGAAAGACGTCTCTGCTTTACTGGACAAAAATCTATTCTCAGTGCTTCAAGGCTCCACATCACACTTGTGCAAATTGCATACTGGACCACAAAATTATGCTTTTAGGTACACAATTTAATCTCAAGAGTTTAGGTGATCATCATTTCATCAGTCAACAGCAAAGTGAAGTAACAATAAGTAAAGCCCATTCTTCAGTGGAGTGGGACTTTAAAGAGCAACTTGAGTCCTATAAATTAGTATTTTAGCACTTTTAGTTCCCTTATCTCGAAGTCAATGAGTTTGAATGGGATTTTGGTTGGATGACTGAAATAAGGTCTGTGGTTAACGCAAGTTCAAGACATTTTTTTCCTATGACATAAAATATATAATCAGTAAATACCCCAGTCATGATTTCTCTAAGCATTCACGTCTCTTTAAAAACAACAAAACAAAACAAATCTAAAAAACCAAACTATTCAACAGTGACCCTTTATAGCTTTGTTGTGTTTATACTCGTGTTTTTGCAAACTATCACTTACTTTGTAAGAGGAAAGGCTTTTTGTAGAAGAGGTAAGAGATAAATCAAACTGCAGGTTGAAGTTTAGAGGTGGTGAAGTTGAAGTCATGTGATCATGGTGTAGTTCATTTATGGGCTCACATTGGCTTTTTACTTCTGGTGATTGTAATTAGGCTTTTAGCACACTTCTGAGCAGACCCATGACACCTTCAACCAGAGACAGCTGCTTCAGCCTGGTATCACGTTACTTTTATAAACTCTGAATGTGACACTGGTCGCTATCTTACCAGCATATTCTGGGTCCACATGAGGAGGGTAGAAGCGAAAGTTGATGAAGAAGGGGATGGGCATTCCATACTTGAACCACTCCACCACGTAGGGCTGGCCGTTCAGGGGGTGGGACACGTCGCATCCCAGGATGACGTTCTCTCCTGCACGTGCCGTCACAAACTGGGGCTCCTCTCGCACTCCGTGGGCACCTGGGCAGACAGTAATGTACAGGTCAACAATCCCAGGTGATCTACAGTCTGTGGCTCACGACCCAAGTCGACACACGCGAGCTACAGTTTACAGTATAAAACAATACGATGTGTCAATATTTAATGTTAAAAATTAAATACATAAATGTGCAAGTGCTTTCACACAAGTTCACACAGTTACGTTCGAATTTAAATCTTTTCACATTAGCTGAAACTCACACTCCAGCCCGTACGACATTCCAGTAACCACAACACAAACAGCAGGAAAGAAGAGATGTATAAGCAGACAGGTGTGATTTCCCATTCTCATACAAACTAAGTGAGTCGATAGTAGAAATGACTACTGTTATTTTACAGGGTTTGAGAATTACTAATCCTGTTTCTACGTAGTGACCCACACCGGTTTTCTAACACTGTCCAAAGTCCTTACAAACAACAGTTAGTATATTAGTGCTTTGCTTAAAGGATTAGTCTGGAAATACTCTTATTTGTTTTCTGTTCAGATTGATAACACTTTCATGTTATAATCCAGTTAGATTATTTTAGCATTACAAAGAGCGGAAAGGTGGAGACAGCTAGCCGACAGCTGTTTGACGGGGATGTTATGCACTGGACTATTTCTTGGCTCTGAGTAGTTGCCAGGTGACAATTGAATACATCAGGAAGTAGCTAGTCCAAGCCAAGAAGTAATCTGGCTCATATTTCCTGTGATGGTCCCACCTGCATCCACCCAGTTGACTTTAATGGTCCCATATTGTATGAAGTGGGATTTCTATATCTTTTTTCATTATAAAGCAGGTCTAGGTTCTATATTATTACAGTGAAAGTATCAAAGCACTCAGTCCATAGAGAAATGTACACAGCCTGTATTCACAAACGAAAACGAGCTGTCAGGACTTCTGTAACTTTGTGATGTCACAACAAAGCAGTCACCAGCCTCACCCATATATCTTCTTACGGGTCAACACTTTAAATAAAACACTGTTTGAGTGTAAAATATGGTACCCTCATTCTTAATATTCACACACCTTAGTTTTCTCTGTAGCTTACACTTTGTAATCTATTTTATCTTCATTTAATTTATTTTGACCTTTTGACCTTATGCATATATATATATATATATATATATATATATATATATATATATATAGTCACATGAGACAACAAATATACTGTGACAAAGGTTTGATTGATACATTATATGTATCAATGCACACACTGCACACACTTCAGTTTGTTTTTCTGTTTCTTTCAAGTCAGTGAAGCCAGTACTGAGGGTGGTGCTGCTGCTGGAGGTGACCCCTGAAGCAGATCTGTTAAATACAGTTTACTAATTCCCCTGCACATCATGGGTGTATTGGGATTTCTTGTTTAGATATCTGGTTTATTGGTTGGAATACATTCGTTTTTCGATTCTCTTGTTTTGGTTAATGGTTAGAATATTTTATATATATATATATATAATATTTAACTGTCTTATCTTGCTATATTTGTCCTTGGTAGTGGTTGTCTTTGAGTTGCCTACATTTCAAAAAAGGTCTGATCAGCTATTACATATGTTCACCTTTGTGTTCACTTTGTTAGGTCACTTCGGTCACTTTGTTCTTGGCAATTCACCGAAATCGACATTTAGAACCTCTCACTGCTCCTGCTCATGTCAGTTAATTTGCTTAATACTTTCCCCAATCGGTGCCTTCATGAACTGTCCCCTTAAAAAAATACTACCTCATGTTCAGTCACGTGCCTTCACGTGACTGAAAATGTGATATGGATATGGATGGCAATAGCACAGACACTGAGTCTCAGGCTATGTCCACACTAATACAGTTTCCTTTTAAAAAGCATCACTTCTGCTAAGTTTACACCTGGTGTCCACACGACTCCATCTCCTGATCGGGTCTGTCTCTACCAGACAGTGGTGAATGCAACATGGATAGCAACCAATTTATTTATTCACTTGGACACAAACACATTGACACAGTAAGCCGCAAATGTCAAAGAACGCATGACTCAAGCAATAAGCATCAAAGTAATCGTTCATTAATCCCGATCGAGATAAAAGTTTGACATAATCGTGATATTGATCGCTCAGTCACAGTCTGGTCTTTTCAGTTCAGTTCAGTTGTCATAGATTGAGAAACAACAAACTTTTTTTGGAACTTCCACCTTATGCCTCTGAAGCAGGATATTAAGTGTTAATCAGCGAGCTTTTGAGTTGCTAGTTGGTGGATTTTGTTACCTTTGAACAGAGCCGGGCTAGCTGTTTTCCCCTGGTTAGTTATTAAGCTAAGCTAAGCTAACCAGCATCTGGCTGTAGTCTTACATTTAACAGACAGATAGTGAGAGTAGTATCCATCTTCTCATCTAACTCTCCACCAGAAATATTTCCCAAAATGTCAAACTACTCCTTCAAGAACGCAGTCGTTGGGAAAAGCCATCTTTTCACCTTTTCACTACATCCCTCGCCTTTCATTGACAAGCTTGCTTCTTTAATCTTAAGACTGTTGTGACATCAGTCAGTTTGAAGTAAACAACACCGGTGTCTGCTGAGCTGATTCCAATAGTTTAACAGAAATGCCAAAGTGCACATTAGAGATGGTTCTGATTAGAAATAAATATATAGAAAGAGGGTCTGAAATTCACCTTGGAATTGAGTGTTTGTGTGTGATAATACAAACATGCTAAGCTACAAGTTCCATCAATCAAGATGGAAAAGACTGCCAGTGACAAATCCAATACCGAGTCAAGGCCAATGGGTTGGGAAAAGCGTGATAAATGGCACACGCAGACACATGAATGTGATCTATCTCGACAGAAGCTTTTCATCTCATTCGTCTGACAGAATGTGGGCAGACAAAAACACCAGAGAGGTGATGTGACAGTAATGCATCTGATGTTCAATCATATCTGGACCTTTAACCTTTTTCCTAAAAGTACACTCACTCTGTTGGCTCAGTGACGGAGCAGTCCCAGAGAAACTGCTATCTGTGGGCTAGCTGATGGACGGCTACATTGATCCAAGACTAATTACTGTGTAGCTTGGCTTTATGAGCGGAAACCTGGTGTGGTAGCATTTTACCAGTCGATACACTAATCAGATGTACTCACTGCTCGTCCCTCTGTAGCCTGTAAGGAAGCCAGGCAGGCAGATAGGTTCTTCTGCACACAAATGAAAGCCAACTTCCTGTATTGTCATAAGTATCTCAAGAGTGAAAGCAAGCAGAGTTAAGTTGTGTGTACCAGGAAGTGAAAGGACTTAATCTATTAAATCCACAAATAACTAAGACAAAGACAAAGTTTTGGTGTTGTGTTCTGTAGCAAAGTACAGCAAAAATGTCAGTCAGTGAAAACGTATTCAGAGACTGACCAAAGGATATTAGCTAAAACTGTTCCAACACACAAGAGAAGATGTTTCCAAACCACTGACTTACCCTAACCCTACACAGAAGAAATATTTAGAAACCTATGCCATAGAAAATGATTAGCAGTTGCATAAAGCTTCATTTACTATATGCTTAAGGGGATACACTATACCAGTAGTATCGATACTGCATCAACAATTCTAGCAAAGTTTGGGAGAAAAATCACATAACCATATACAGAACTGGGCAAAATTTTAGACACTAAAAGTAAAGCACAGGCAAGTAAAAAGAACAAAATCCAAATTAAATCAATACTTGCTGTAACCTTTTGCCCTTTTCCTTTAAAACAGCACCAGTTCTCCTCGTACACCTGCTCACAGATATGGATCCCTAAGGCAGCTGTAGAGATAGCACATGGGGACTGCCAGAGCTGTTCTGTTACAACTTTCCAAGGCTGGTCGAGATTAAACTGAGAGTGAATACAACTGGAACCAAACGGAAAAAGTCTGACATCGTCTCCTTTCTTAGTAACATGCATTTAGCAAAGCGATCTGCATGCAGCGGCTGTATGCAATACTCCAAACAAACAAAGAAAAAGAAATAAAAAAACTGTGAACACAATTACTGTGGGGGCAATAATCAAAACGTGATGTGACCTGATCATGTGCAATACAGTATATCCAACTAAAGCTGTAGTGGAGCGTCTCTCCAATCAGCTGGTAAATCTTAACTTATAAAGCACCTGCATTGCAAATGCAACATACAGTAAGCCATAAAAGAAACCTTGTTCATTTGAAAACTATTAATGTTGTTATGATTATCAGAGAAAGATGCTTCGCTTTTGTCCTACAAATGTTCAGAGTGGCCAACACTGGAAGATAATGGCAGACAGTGTTTTTAATGTCCAACATGAATAGAAATAATGGTGGAATAACAACAACTGACCCAGAACACATTGAACCAGTGTTAAATCAGTGTTTTCTTAATTCAGCACAACGTGGGAAACCGATCTCTGGCCATTGAAACATTATACATGTTTTTATTTGAATTTCACTACATTAGTTGGGCTTAAAACTTTTTGAGCCTCTGGTAGCTGGATATAATTTTTAAAAAATGGTTGCAATGCAATTATATTATACAGTCTTACAGTCATAATGTGACTGTTACGAAATCATTCTAAAGTAATATCAAATGCAGAACTTTATCTGTATGTGCAACAACCTCCAAAATCTAAATGTCACAATGTTAGTTTCTTTGTTTTTTCTTCGATGGGGAAAAACGGGGTGATGCAATAACACATGGCAGAGTTTGAAGAAACAGTGGCAGGAAGATAAACACGAATCATTGACAGGAGCATGAGACAGTAATGTTTTGGGTAATCTTAGTCTACATTTCCTCCAGCAGAGGTGCCACGTGTAAAAGCAAGAAAAGGGTCAGAGGAAAAACAGCTTCCTAAAAACACAATTACTCAGTGGATGACATTCTGCTGAGTCCCAACACTTGATGTTCCTCCATTTTGCAATTACCAGAAAGCGCACGCTGTAGAACAGACCAAACAAATTACGCCGCTGTAATAATTGAATATACATTCAAGGCCACGAGTAAATTCTCAACAGTGTTAACCCAAATTATCCGTCTTGACTTGACAGCCTGAGCTTTCAAATGCATATTAAGGCTGCAGCAAAGCATGAAAAGCTTCCACAGTCACCTTGAACTGAGGTCAATATGAAAAGCTGCTGGTTGTTTGGGTTTTGTACTAAACAGAAGATGTTTATCTTATAATTAGGCCAAATTGTGAATGTCAGTCTAATGGAATAAAAACACAGATTCAGAATGAAATGTAAATAAGCGAATACCAGGAGAGCCACGTTTCTCCAAACCCAGAGCTTAGAGCTACAGCACACATTAACCATTTCATCAGAACACTGCAGTCACCCTGTGAAATATATGTTATGGTACATCTTCAAGCAGATCACCACCATTACAGGCCCATAGTTCCTACACGACATACAGTACAGCACCCTCATGTACCATGTATAGAGTGCTACATATTATATCATGAGTGGCTGTGTGTACCAGAGGAAGCCTGTGGTTTCGTCATTTGATGTGCATGTGTGCTCTCATGTTTGCCGGCAGAACCAGATAATAACTGAGCTTTTCCCAGTGGTGAACCCCCCCGCCCCTGGCCTCTCTCCCCTATCTCTCTCTCTCACACACACACACACACACACACACACACACACACACACATGCATATGCACACACACACTACCTCAAGCAGCAGCGCTACATGTTGATTGGCTGCTGGTGACATCATCGCAGATAGCACGAAAACAGGCCCTTTGGAAGGTATGACTTCACTGTTTATAGCTGATGAGATGGAGAGGGAGCGAGAGAGCAGAAGACAGAGAGGAGAAGCGAAGCTGATTTGCTCACATCCACCACCACTCCCCCACCCCCCACCCCCCATCCCTTCAGCCCCCACTCCTCCATAAGGGTTTAGCTCATTTACAATCAAAGACCCAGGGGAGGGCACGATCGCAAGGTATAACCACTGAGGAGCACTCCAACACACACAAACACACAACCATGAGTGTAAGCAAGGTGGAAGAGAAGAGGGAGCTGAGTATTTGTGACTGCTACCAGGAGTATTGCAACACTGTGTAATGTAAATCTTGCTACTTTGAACCCACTATCGGATTAAAAGTATACCGAAAAGATGCAGATGTTTACCATTAGGGATTAGTAGGGATTAATAATTTTCTCCATTGTTAATAATATTACATTTTAGGGCTGTCACTGTTAAACTGTGACACCAAGAATCCCACCCCTTTTTATTTTATAATCCAAAAGGTCTTTGGTGTTGTGTTAGAGATCATTTTACAGACATGGAGAGGCCTTGACGATGTTAGCAATGGGACAATGGTGGAGCATAGAGGCATAAAATGCAATGAGGTGGGTTAGTTTGAGTGTCTCTCAGCTAGAATGACGATTGGTTGACCATCATGCTCTAATTTATCCATGAAGATCATTGGATAACACATGAGTGAGACCCTTGAGGAGGGAAATAGAAAAATGACTGGCTTCCTGTTTGAATTAAAACACTGGTAGTTTGCAGAGGCATTTATTTACTCACTTCACTTCTTTTGTTTTTCTAATTTTCAAAAAAAAAATAACAGACTGTGATATTTGAGTGGTTAGAGTTTTCTGCTTCATATTGTTTAAGTCCAGTACAATTGAAAATCTAGTGCGATTTACAAGTGATATTTGTCTCTATGTGCTGGGTTGTCAAAGATAAATTGTTCCTCTCTTATATGACAGTATAACACTACGTGACAGTACAAACAGGCTTATTGTCACACTGAAGACTCATAGAAAACATCCTTTCTATATTTAAACAAGGTGACAAATAAAATTGCGCATTAAGATTCAGTGAGATGCAATAAATAAACAACACAAGTATGGCACATCACACTCCAGCTCACTACTTCATCTGAGACTCTGTGTTGGCACTTAAAACAGAAAGTAAACTCAAGCTTCCCCCGTCCCTGTCTCAGCTGGTCCCCTGGCTCGTCCCTGGCACCATCTATCAGTGACAACTAGCCCACTCTGATAAGTGCCAACCAAAATAAAAAATAAATGAGATTTTTACACAATACAACATAAATTATTGATTACTACAGCAAGGCCATGCATTATCATACAGCCTATCATTCTTGCACCTGCACTTAGTCTTCGTGTATCTTATTCGCACTCATACTGCGTTGGTAATAAAATGACAGTCCAGTGAAATTAATGGAGGTATTAATAATGTTGCCAGCGACCACAACACAGAAGAGGTCAGCTGATCAGCGTGTCAGCAGCAGGGTCACTTCAATCCACTTCAATTCCTTTACAAAAACTAGTACTAGCGGGTGCACAAAACATTTCCTTGTCTGTCACTTGGCGTCTAAACTCCGTCTCCATCTGCTTACAAAATCCTGAGGCTTAAACTAAGATGGAGTTTGCACATTTGAAACCAAAAGACCAAACATGCATTCTATGGCTACGTCCACACTATTACTTTTATATTTTAAAACGCATCTCCTCTGCTACGTTTACACTTCCCATCCACACTACTCCGGCATTTCCGAGCACCGAAAACAGAGACTTTTGAAAATGCGGCTGCGCCCATTTTAGTTTGAAAACTGGGGCACTGTTGTCTGGACGGGCGAAGACAGAGACCTTTGGAAATTATGATGTAGACATCATTGTTGACATCATTGAGGTTGTACTTAGCCACAAAAGCTAATATACAATGGCAATGCTAACATGCAGATGTTTAGCAGGTATGATGTTTACCATGTTCATGGGGCGCCCCGGTTGCTCACCTGGTAAGGCTTAGTCTGAACCGCAGCGGCCCGGGTTAGGGCTAAAAAATAACCTAACCAAACCAAAATAAAAAAAGTTAACCATATTCAGAGTTTCAGTGTAACATATTAGCATGCTAACATTTGCTAATAATCGCTAACCACAAAGAACAGCTTGTGCAGTTATACGAGAGGAAACATGAATACATATGAAACTGACATTTTGACCTGATGTTGGTGCTCAAGGAAATGTCAAGGGATCACCAAACTTATTAGAATTCATCATGTGCACGGCATCGCCTCTAACAATCCGTTCAAATGCTGACAAGCCATTTCACACTAAACCACAGATGTCAACCTCACAGTGGTGCAGGGGATTAACAAAGTCAGTAGGATTCATCTTCTGTCTTCTGCAAATTATGCCAATCCATCAAATATTTGTTGAGACATTTCAGTTTTGTGGACCAACAGACCGTCCAACAATGCCCCCCCCCCTAACTTACTAGTACAAGTTTGTGTGTAAAGCTGACTAATTCCTAGTCTACCGTAGAAGAACATTTCCTCTCTCTTTGTCACGTGGCCTCTAAACTCCGTCACCATCTGCTGCCAAAATCTCAAGGCTTAAATCTTGGGGCTCACAGTTATCCAGCGGCTACAAAGGAAAGCTTTCACAGTAACTCACAGTAAGTTGCAAAGATGTATTTCTTTTGTCTGAAATGCTGATGTTTGTATGTGTGCCCCTGATCATCCTAAAAGAGGTACTTAAACAGACTACTAATAAGACAACTGAGTACAATATATATCTACATTTAAGTTCAAACAGGGAATTAAAAAAAAGAAAACAGTATCAAAACAGTTTCCCCACCGAAAAGCATTAGAAGAGGCCATTAAGAGCTTCTATTCCCCTGCATGAGATAAAAGACAACTACATTACAGTTTTAGATCAATAAAGCAAAATGTGCAAACCAGGCAAACTACAGTATATTCACAGTGCAGATACTTCTTGCAGGAAGAAGGAATCTATTTGGCTGGGGAAGTGAGTGAGAATATATTGTGTGTTGAACACAAAGGAGAAAAACAAGAAGCAACATCCAAAAAGTCAAAACATTTTGCCTATAAGCTTTGGGAAAACTGCGTTGCTCATTTGTATTTGTCAGCTTGTGCTACAATCCTCAGATATACCAGGGTGGCTTAAAACACTAATACTACACCAAAGGGTGGGAGACTTGACCTAATTCTGGGTTCCTACTCTCAAGCAAGCGTCCCTCATTATTTGGAATTCAAAGGAGATCTTACCAGGGAGCAGCATCTGATCCCTCCTGCATCACATGGACTGAGGGAAAGAAAGGCTCTAAGTTATGGTGTTGGGCGCCTTTATATTTCTATACTGAAAAGTTGAGGGAGGAGTCTAGACAACAAGAAAACAAAGTTGATTTTCAAAGACATTTAATCCTGGATGCAATTTCCATTTGTTGTTGGCCCATGCAAACAACCAGACACGGGGCGAGGTGACTCTGTCCGGTTTCTGTCAGGCAACAACTTTTAAAAACAGACTTAAAAACAGCCAGTTCTATCATGGTGCAGCTGTCAACAAGTATTTTGTCAATTAATCCTGTCCCTTCTGCATGACCCAATTCTACTGTTGCAGTGTGAGGGCATATTCCAGAGTGATATTCAGATTTTACTGTCACAAAGATCCCGTAAGTGGCCAAAGAAATAACTGCTGATGACAAACGATTGTACAATGCATCCCTCAACAGTCGCAACAATTGCATCCAAACAGCTGTTGGTTCTTGAGGTGTGCTAAAGATTCACCTTAACCTGTAAAGCATCTATGCAAGCTGTTCTGTCTTACACATATTGCTGCTGACAGCTCCTTTAATGGAATATCCTTGGCCCTTTGCCCTCCAGGTTTACCCTGCAGTTCCCTTCACCTGCTTCCTTTCCCGACCACAGATGTCCTACAATTGAAATTCATTGCCTGTGATATTCTATTGTAGCTGCAGGAAAATTCAGACAGACCAAATGGTTCAGACAAGAAAAGATGAAAACAGGCAAAGTCGTACGGTAAGAGCCATAATCTTAACAAGTTTCTTACACTATTTTGTTGATGTGGCAGCCAGGGAGCAAAGTTCAGACCGCCATTTCAACTTTCATCCTTCCTAATGAATTGACTTAATTGAGTAAAAAATTTTTGCACAAGTTAGAAATCTGCTGAGAGCTTATAGGGGTCAAATGTTGGAAAGAAATAATGTCAAAATAGAATAATCCAAGCATAATTATTAAGATTCCAGTTAACAAATATATCAAGGTTTATTATTTTTTAGTTTATTAGACAATATAACTTCGGAACAGTGTTTTTAAGAGCCAGTCCCCAATGTGTTAATATTTCGTATGTGCACATGCATGCACACAAGAACATAGGTTAATATGCAGTCCTGCTGGTGGTTTCCAAGTATTCTGCAACAGTTCAAGGCCAACATCTTAACATCTAAACATAATTTTATGCACTGGATGAAGCCGCAGATTAATACATGGTATAACTAAATGGTTCATATTAGCAATATATTTTTCCTAGATAGAAATATTACAAATGTTTGATAAATGTTCAATATAATTATTTTCCTTGCTGAGATAGCATGCATGGAAAATAATGACAAACTGCCAATCATGTCGCAGGAATAGTTAGGTTGCACAGCAAGAGGTATAAATTCAGGGCAGCACATGGTATTGCTTACAGATACAGCTGGAGCAGAATAAGCAAAAAAGTATTTTTTTTACAGTCAGACAAAAAGCATCATACACTGCAAGCTATGCTGAAGACGTGCCATCACAGACAGGACACACCACAAACCTGTTTCACCCTTTGAAACAATATCAACCATAAGAACACGCAGAAAGTAAGAAATTGTAGCCCATGGCGAATGTTGCTGGTGGACTGTCGACAAGCAACAGGCCAGTAACCAGTGAGACTACCCAACAGCGAACGATCGTCTAAGCATTTTCCAGCACCGTTCCCTATGCCAAAAAAACAAAACAAGACATCACAAAAGCAATTGCATATTGCATTGCAAAAAACACACCTCCCACTAGTACTGTTGAAAATGGGGGATTCAAGAAGCTTATCAGACTTTTCTTCACTACTACTTCTAATATGTGAACTAGTTGCATATCTGAGCCTTATTCTGAGCCACTATTCACTTAACAACATCCTCCAAACGCCTTCCTTTCCTGAAGATCATGTCAGCAAAGTCAGTGCCCCAGGTGTGACTGAAGGACTTGGCCCCTGGGGGCTGATTTAAGACTAACAAGTATGTATTACAACTGACAGCAGGTCAAATAGTAAAGGCTACTTCACTCTACAAATGGAAACAGCTTTAGTGTTATGAACATCGACTCGTGTTCTTGAGGGGATGAGTGTCAGATGACTGTAGAAAGTCATTGTTGGTTAGATTATGCTATTTTACCCACCTTTCTTATATCATTAACTCATTGCAACTCCATTAAATGTGGCTTTACTGGTATGAAGTCCCACAATTCGTTGCTAAAGCTGTCGTAATGATAAAGATGATGAGGGTCTATTTGGAACTGAAATACATGTAATACTGATTTAAGTATTTGTATGCTAATATGTCTGTTCACAATGTTTTTAACATATTGTGGATTTTTCTGTCATATTTTCTCTTTGCTCAGAAATGTGTCTATTTATCATATCTATTTCCGTTTCTTCCTCAGAGTGAGTGGGGAAGGACAAGATGGTGGAACGAGCTGTGGCGCTGTGTAAAAAAGTTGTGACTGGCGTCTCCTCCTGGAAAAAGAAAATAGACCTGGCTACGCCTCAGGAAGAGCTTAACTTGCCCCCGCACAAGCTGGTGGGGTAACACATGATCACCTCTCAGGAACTCACCGATGACAAGAATACCAACTACTCTGTGCCCACCGGGCAGGACATGGATTTGCTGGAGTCCATGAACGAGGCCATTTCTGGAGTTCAGAGATTGACTGAATAATACATGTCTCCTTCTTTGAGCCTGTGCTGCACCTCTTCAGAACAGAGGTCCCAGTCTCAATAAGAAGTATGATGACCAGACAACAGATGACCTGCTTGACATGGCATCCTTTGTCGATCCATGTTTCAACACCCAATATATCAAGCCATACAAGATTAAGGTCATCAAAATGAGCTGGGTGTCTGAGATTCTGGAGTCAGACCAAAGCCCATCCACTTCACATGCTTTATACAGAAGTAGTCAAGGTGGAGGGAGAAGCTGCTCCAGCTCTACCTGCCAAGAAGACTCACTGATATGCAGTCAGTGGGGGACGGGGATTGGTTTTATTTATTGACATTATCCTTCACAGTCTGGGCCCTGTTGCATGTTTTCATATCACATTGCAGCACTAAATTGTTCTATTAAGATATTTATTTTGATGTTGAAAAAAACATTTTATCATAATTATTTTGAATGTCCTACCTCAAATTTGTGAAATGTTTTGCTGTTTGACAAATGTGTCATGTTCTGAATAAATGTTGTGAGTTAAACACTAAACTTCATTCCTATACTCACCAAGAGCTGTCTCTGGTGGTGGAAAGCCACATCAATGACTCTTGTTTTGCTACTGAATAGCATGCAAACAGCTAGCCCCAGTCCGTCTGTTCACTTTCCAATACCGAGTCAGTGTACCATCCAGGCAGCCCTGAAGAGGCAGCACTGCTGAGACGTATTATAACCACTTCTCTTGTAAACGCAATGATGACCAAAGCTCTTGGCAAGACTAGTAAATAAACAGCTGTCAATGCTAACGTTGGCTATGTAGCAATAGCAAAACTTACAAATAGCTCCTTTGATCCTTTGGTCTAGAGGATAGGACCATTTCCACAACAGTTTTCTCTCTCTAGCATTAGAGGAGTTTGGAAAACCCAAATATTTCAAAATAAAATACTTATCTTGTGTTCCAAAAAGACATATGTATAGCCTGTTAAAATGCTGTCCCAAAAAAATGTGCTAGTAAGAGTGCATTTTAAAAGAGGTGGTTTTTAGAGAGGTGGTGCTTCAACTTTTAAACCTGTTGCAGGCCCCTACCTACTGTAAGAGTCTTAGATTTTGCCATGGAGTGTTTGTGAGGGGGACAAAGAAGTGTTTTTGAGCCTCTTACCTCCTGCTGACTGGCTGGAATTAAGGTCAGATGGCTGAGTGTGGATCAACTCAAGTTCAAGAATGGTCACAAGGAAGTAAAGGAAACTGACTGACTGATGCAAACTGAGTGAATTTGATGAACAAGTGCCTATTTCATCATTAGGACTGTCAGTAATATTTCACAATAAACAGTAACAAGAAAGTAACATAAATTACCTGCTGCAGCTGCGTATGATTTATCTATCATTACATTATTTTGTATTACACCTGCACGATACAGCTTTGGTTGAAAAGTTGGTGTTCAAATTTGTTGCATTGTGCATATAAAAAATGCATCTAACCCTGAAAAAAATACTGCTTTCACACCTGCTGCAATTGAAAACTCTGGCACATCTGCAATTCACTTGGGAAGGTGAGAACACCCGAATCAAACTCTGGGCTGCCACAGAGAGGTAATCTTGGAGCACTTCCAAGTGAAGCCTAGAATATTATGTGAGGGAAAACTAATCGGAATAAATGTTGCACATTATAGGCTAACTTTGTGGTGATGCGTTCTTGTCAGGAATGGTGTACACAGACATTTTGCATCTGTCCAGCTGTTAGTGTGCGTTCAGCTTGCCTCACTTGTTTTCCCTCTAAAGAAAATGGGAACAGGTCATGATAATATTACACCTTTTCATGTATCCCTATTGTATGGGATAGCAGCCATGAGAAAGAAAGTATAAATACATATTGACATTCACACTTGTGCTCATAGCTGGAGAGATTAACAGTGCTGCTCAGTATTTATTATTGAGACAACACAGTCCTTCCAAATGAATATAAAAATCTGTACCGACAGACCATCATAGTCATTATCTGAACTGGTTATGTCACACCACTCAACAACTCTCAGGTGGATTTGTTTAAATACAGTTTTCCACATCTTGACAGCACTTAAGAATGTTTCAAGTCTCCATTCAAAAGTTACATATCAAGATTTTTTCTTGCCCTTGGGGAGTGAATTCAGAAAGTATTCAGGCCTGTATGTTTTTTTTTCATATTTGGTCTGTTGCAGCCTTAGGCTAAACTCAAAAAAAGAAAGGAGTCACAAGGATCAAAGTTCTCAACTCGAAACGCCTCATTAGGGGTCCAGACATTACTTCCTGGTCCTATTGACATCAATATGTCTCTTAGTGCTGCCCACCTGCAAGCAGGACAACCCCTGCAAGCTTGCCCGCCCCCACACAAGGCACAGCACATAGCTACTTGAATGAAGAGTTTTCTTAGGTTTTGTAGCCATGCCGAAAAGACACCATGTTCTTAATTGACTGGAGAAATCTATTTTTCTTCCCAGGGTTCTTCACTTCTCCAAACACTTCAAGGAGGTCTGTTCCAGAAACCACGCACAGTGAGACGCTTCATTTTCACAACGGTTATTTCTGTAATTCACACTTAATGTGGCCAATCGGGGGACCCAGACTCACAGCGTGTCAGTCTGCATTATCATTGTGGATCCGTGATGTTTAACCGCGTTACCGCGACCCGGTCACGTTAGTAAATAGCAGTATAGCAAAGATATAAATGCTTAAACATTGGTCAATATTGACATGCTATACTTCATTAGCTTGGATAAATTATCCATAATTTAACCGCTCAGTTCAATGCACTTTAACTATGCCCGCTAAAGTTAATCCATTCGTAAACCAGCTGGATGTGAAGCGGTGGAGACTCCCTACCTCTCGACTGTCTCTTCCTCCATTATTTTTATTCCTTTAGTTCAGAAGTGTCCACACATAAAGAATCAAAAGTTAAGTTTTTCATAAAAGTATTCCAAGTTATGAATATTATCATCTGAAGTTTTTGCAGACTGTCCATCTTCTTGATTCACAGCACTCTCCATATTTCTGCCTCTTCCCTTACTCCGGCATCTTCTCGTTCAGGATCAGACTCTTGCCCAAAATGATAAGGTAGAACCGAAGCTGCATAACTGCATCTGGAGGTAGATGAATATTACTAAGGGTATGAATGTAATAGGCCTGTGAGGGTTGAGCAGTCTGGTTTTTCTGCGTTGACGCTACTTCCATACAGCATTTATTAACATAACATGAGTTATATCATATCAGTCTTTGCTGCCCCATACAGGACGCTCATACACCCCAATGACGCATGCACAGCTCTATTCAAACAATGGTCCAGCCATGATGTAACATGTCATGCCAGGCCTCACTTACGTAGGTGTGACAGAACTGAGACATATCAGTGTATTGCAATATAGCGGTCAGCACCAAGCCAAACCACATTTATTAGGTGTACGACAAAACCTGAATGGTCATTTATCGTGACTAGTGTGGCCCAGAGCACCAGCAGGCCCACTAATTCCCCCCGCAGCAGGTGCAGTGTTTGACCTGATAACTCTTACTCATACTCACGCCGCACAAATGCCCCTTCTGTCCCAAACCCCGAATTGTACATATTACCAAGTTCATGGTATTTAGCAAACACTTAAAATGAGCCATATCTACTGTGTAGAGTGTCAGTATTTTGACAGGAGTGGGAGCAGCTGACTGTGCATTCCTACATGCTTTTTTTAATACATCTGTCCCATTACATAACTCCTAACTTAACTGTAATGGATTTTACTTAAGAGGGCAGCTGGTGTCCTGTATTTTCAGTGAAAACCACTGGCTGGTCTTTTTGGCTGCCTCTGAAGATTACTTTAAGGCCTGATATAAGCTTTGATCAAAACCCTCCAGTAAACTGATTGTAGATGTAATTACAAATCAGTGGTACTCAGCTTATATATCACCTCAGTGATAGTTCATGTGTCTGAGCATTTTCTTCTCTATCATTAATATCGCTCATGTACCACGTCTTCTCACAATGATGCAAGCTCTTTAATGTAAGCAGGTGTTGGTGTTGGGCTACAGTTAAAGGTCAGACCTGGGGCAAGGCAGACTATCTCTGCTGCTGCCTCATTCTCAAAGAAATCATTAGTCCAGTTTTCTTCAGACACACAATTAACCTATATCTACTGTAGATGAGAGGACAGTCAACTCAGTTTAGACTGTTTGGTCCGCTGCATGGGAAACAGTAGCCGGAAGCTCAGTGGAACAGCTCAGGGTTGTTCTTTGCAACTTAACGGCGATTAACCACACACACATTTGCTTAACAAACTTGTTAGTTCATAGTCCCAAATCTTTTCTCATGTAAAGCCAGAATATACTGATGTGGCTCTGATTCTCTGAGCAAGTAATCCCAGCTACATGATGCTGAAATTATGTATTGAATGAGATCCGGCTTGAGGCTTAACACTTTTTGTATTGTATTTGTGTTGATCCATAAGAAGATATATTTGTGGTTTTAAGAACCAAAAGTCACCACAATGTAGTTTTACATCTCTCTCAGGCTTCTCTCTGGAGCTCTAGTAACAGGTCGGTGAGCCAATCAGAAAAGAGCCTTAGGGACATGGCTCCGGGCGGTGACTGCTTTGTTGTGACATCACAAATTCATAGTAAGTCCTGATGGCTTGCTTTATGGCTCTGTTTCTCAATATGGGCTGTGTGCATTTCTCTGTGGACTGAGGACTATGATACAGTCACAGCATTAATATAGAAAACTAGACCTGCTTTATAATCAAGACATGGAAATCCCGTTTGTTCCAAACGGTTCCACTGATCCACAGGAACCCTGTAGGACGCTCTTCCTGCTCAACAAAGTACAGTAGCCTACAATCAAGACCCATGTCAGTGTGATGACAGGTTTACACTTGAGGAGTACAGTTCCTGAGGTTTGTATGTATACTGTATATGGTTTATATGATTGAAGTGATAAATGCCTCTCACATTATGATCTCATACACATCAATAATGTCTGTTATACATGACAGATAAACAGATGTATAAAAATACTGCTCAGACCAAATGAATGATACCTAATCTAAATAAACTTGAATACATTATTTCTCTCAACAGACACTGTTCATGTACAGCTGCTAAAATGTCAACAATTCTGTCCTTGAATCTACAGTTTAGCAGCAGTGGCCTTCACGAAGAGACATTTAATCAATCCAGGACATTCTGCCTTTGCAGAGTGTCGCTGACATCTGGCAGAAAGCAGAGGGAACACTTGCTTTGAAATAAATCTCTCTCTCTCTCTCTAGTTATATGAGCTATCACTCCGATTACTCACCATCTGTCTCCTCAGACCTGACCTGTGTTTTCCAACCACAATCGATAAACAAGTGTCCAATCGAGATTTGACAAAGGAAAAGGCTGAGGAGCCAACTGCCATCTGACTGTTTGTTCATCAACGCTCAAATGTTCACAGCTGCTTACTGGGTGGTCATGTGTGGGCGTCATTGATATGACAAGGTCCTGGCATAAGGTCACACCGGATGAGGGGGGAACCATGAAGTTACAATAGATGAACCTACAGTTTATACGGAAACGATCAAGAATGAAATACTGACTCCTCTAACTTTTTATTTATTCTTTGCTCCGTCATGACACAAAGTGAGCTTTACGCATAAAATCATGACTGGGTGTCTCATTATTTAACAGAAGAAGAAGACAGGGAAGAAGTGCAAACAAAACTGTAGCAGACACTGAATATTAAGATACTTTGCTGAGATTCTTCCCAAAAAGCTTCCTGTTTTCCATTTCTCTCCACAAACTACCTCCTATTCATCATAAATCCAGACAATGTCCCTTTACATACAGTCAATCCGAGCCACTGTATGATATTTACTATATGTTAAGGAAGTACCAGTGCTCCTAACTGATGTCTCATGTGTCTGCATTGTATCTTGGGTGGACAGAAGTGATCTGCCCTTTTGATAGAAAAATTAAGAAGAGTTCACGTCAGCAGTACACCAAGTTGTTACATGACACCTTGAACAACCATAGAGGCCAGGAGGCTCATCCATCAGCCTCACCCTTTAGGGGTGATGGAGAGTCATGGATACTGTAAAGCACACGAGCTGAAACAACTGCACATAACACCTGTATGATTGGGAGAATAAACGTAAAATATATTTTCTCTGAGAACAGAATCCTACATAAATAGTCGTTTTTGCAAAACACAGAATAGTTTTGGTTAATTAACATTTGTGGTTTCTGTTTTTGTCTCAACCCCTCCATGCCCCACGCTGACACACTGACTACGGATCCTTCTGTTCTGTTGGCTAAAAACAACAACACATACCTGTTTATTTGTACATAAAGTGGGGAAGTGAGATTCAAACACAAGTGGTCACTGGAGGCGCATTTTAAAGCCAGGTGTGACCTGACGTAATTAGAACTGACCACTTGTGATTGGATCACTGAAGACGTGGAACAGGGCCAATGTCACTCAATGACTAGTTACACTACTTAGCATATTTATGACATCATCACATTGTATTTGCATTCAGCCAAGTGTCAGTCACTTTACTTGTTTGCTTCTCTCCTCCTCTCTGTGCTCACATATGCAGCATTTTAATTCAGCTGAATTTACATGTTATCTGTTTCTGCTGTTAAACAACGGAACAAATATGAAATAGTGACTGGAATGCAGCACATTAAGATTTTAACCAGCAGTTACTGAAAGCCCAACATCACACTGGACAGTACTGGCAACTCTCTGAGACTTTTAAAAGAAGTAAATAGTTACGGTATTGGTCTGAATAGTTGTTAAATCTCGAGACTCCAACACTCAACCACGTTTGGCTTCGCTGGTAAGGTGCAGCCAAAAAGTGACTTTAAGTGATTTTATTTATAGAATAGTATTTTACTATTTCTAAATATCATAAGGTGTTTTTAACTCAGATAGTTGTTTAATAGTATCATGAATATTTAAAGTTCTCAGGGGCTTTAATAAAAATATGCTTTTTTAAAAAACCTCTAACTGGTTCACCCAAAAACATAAAGACAACATAAAATCCAGAGAGAATTATATGCAATTATTTTCAGCATACAGCACAGTTTGATGTAGATTTATTTTTTGTTTCCAATTTCCATTAATTCCCATTATTAGTACATTTGGTGTATATATGAGCTAAAAGGTGGTGACATGGTGGATTTAGTGGTTAGATTTGTTGGGATGTGTTCTCTTACCTCTCCTCAGATAAATGAAAAGGAAACATCCCGATAATCATTCGCTGCTCTTATCATTTTGGACCTAATTACTGCTAATCACAACAGTCATTTATCTGTGGCATCCATTGCAAGTTGAATCAATCCACGTAGTCCAACACTGCTGCCACACAGCAGGGAGGGGATAATGTGTCATCCACTGTGGCACAAAGGCCAAACATAATCAGTTTGTCTGTTGCATGTATTTTCTACTGCGTCTCTTACATGCAGCCATGCCTACAGAATCTGACTCTTGGTTTGCAGTATCAGGGTTAGGATGTAAAGCTAAGATACAGATCTGAATTTAGAGTAGCAGCGCTGAGGCCATGGTGAGGTATCTTATGGCCCGATCCAATGAATGTTTAATAGGTCTGGAGAAGTCGGCGTGGAGAAGGCTGACTGCGCTGTATCAGTAGGCCAGGCTGTAAAATGAGACAGGGGAGGGAGCCAGTCAGCTTTGGGTGGCTGGAGGAGAGGAGAGGGGAGGGTGGGGGAGTGTAATGGAGTATTCAGAGAAAGAATACTGAACAGGACAGACCAACCAAGATGTATATGTTAGCAGGAAGCCATTAACTAAACCACACTGCTGCACTAAAATAACCCCAAAATGAAAACGCTCGAATTCAAAACCTGCACTGAAATGAGGCTGATTTTAAGAAAAACACACTACACACAGCATTAAATTCAACTTCTTTACACTGCCATGTGCAAGTGAGCCACACAGCTCTATCTGGTCAAATGAATATACTTTGTCCACTCATCCATCTAACTGCTTCCTCTGCCTGACAGCGCCTGTGTACATGTGTCCATGTCTGTAACACTGGCAGCGGGTGAGCTCAGTAGTAAAGAAGCACTGTACTGTGGACACAGGAGATCAGCAATACACTGTCAACTCGAAGCAAGGCTTTGCTTTCAGCACTTTGGATGAATCTGACTGCAGACACACACTAGAAGCAGAGTGCATCACCACAGTCTACAAACAATGTCAGGATTACTTCAGAGGTTTATTGCCACATATGTCACAATAGTAAAGTTAAACAGCCAGAGGATATGACGTCTTGTGAGAGTCCCCAGACCTGCCATTCGATGGCTCCATGGCTGGAGGATCTCAGAATTATCAGAGGCTGAAAGGGGAGAACAGGAGAGCTGACAGATACAGTATCATCAGGTCCAGACCTCCCTGTGGCCCTAAGCAAAAATGCTGCTAAGGGGCCCTCCTACCTGTCCCAGGAGCCATGTAAACCATTTTCAAATGATAGCTATATTTAATATTAGTCATTTTTAGGACATTACATTAATACATTTTTAATTTACATTTTTAATATATTTTTTAGCTATTAGTTATATTGAATTAATTTACATTTTTTCTTGTTTCTTATATTACAGGCAGCAGCTGGAGGACCAACATGCTGACTGTGTTGAATTTTCTTTCATGGGTGGGTGCAGGAGGTTAAGTAATCGGCTATTGTTTTTTTCCCGTTGTTTCCCTCACATAGATTTTATTTGGGCAGGCCACCCAGGTATATTAACAGCCGCCAACGTATATTTGCTGACTCATATTGGTATTTTATTTTGTATGTTTTTTAATCCATCAGAACGATGCCGTTGATTAATAGATTAACTATTCGCTTCCCTGCACCTCTTCGTTCTGCTAACGCACAAAGACAAACAGAAAGTGGGAAAGAGGGAGACGCATGGTATTACATTGGAAGACCCCCCACCACAAGTATATTTTAGATCTGTGGGAAACACTGTTTTCCCCCTCAAAACTATCATTAAAAAAAAGTGTGGAACCTCTTGGTTTTATTTCCCATGTTAACATACACAGACATATTAACAGGTTAGAGCATACAGACACACAGACACACAGTCTGCATGGAACGCACATCTGAGGTCTTGAGCCCAGCTGCAGCGGCGCCTCATCTACGGTTTTGGCAAGGGGCCTATTTTTCTCAGCAAAAATAGACAGTGAAAAGACCTGTTGATAGTCATATTGACATCATGCCAACAACATTATAAGAACTGACACCTTTCAACATAGTTTCATTGTTTGGGCTGCATGTGAACATGTCACAGACGTGAAAAATACAAATACAATTTTTCTTTTTAACCATTTTAGCAATTGCATGTTATTACAGATGAAAGTCGAGTCATAGCAGAAACCCCATGTTGGCTATAATTATATCTAGTTAACAGAACATTAGGTGAAGGGCACTCTCTCTCTCACACGGTTCAACGAGGTAACCGTGGTGTGGCCCAAGCATAAAGCTTCCACTGACCATCAGAGACTGCTCTGTACTCTGTACATCTGTCTATCCATATGCCCAACTGCAAGCCCCACACAGCTGTGAACAATGCGCTAATGAGGCCTATAATCTACTGGACCAACCAGGGAAAGTGTGGTCCACCTGATTCCTCCCACAACTTCAAGATAGGAAATAGTGATTCTGCACAGAACAAAGTTTCAAATCAAAGGAGAGATAAAGAAACACCACTAATCTAATTTGGATCAATAGGCCAATCAGTTTGGTTTTACACACACACACACAATATTTCTTCCAATTTTTCCACTATTTCACCAAAACCGTCTCAATGTAGTTTTCCATCTCTTTTCCCTCGAGCTCTAGCTACAAAAAGGTTGGTGAGCCAATCAGAAGAGAGGCTCTGAGACTCTCTTCTGATTGGCTGACACTCAGAAACTAAATCCTGCGAGGTTGAATGGTGGGTCCAGGTGGGAGGGGCTTGGGGCATGGCTGAGAGTAGGGATGTCACGATACTAGAAATTTAGTAGTCGATACTAATACCAGTGAAATTCCACGATTCTCAATACCTATTTCGATACCACAGTAAAAAAAAAGAACAAAAAAAAGCAAAAGAATAAATTCCATGTACTTTCTCTTTCACTCAATTGAAAAATACGATTAAAAAAACAAACAAAAAAGAAAGCAGTGGCAAGAAGAATTTTAAATATAATAAAAAAATTAAATTAATTTTTAATTTAAAATTAAAATATAAAAAATCAACTTTTTATTGCACAGAATTTCAACTGTGGTTTGGAAAGTGCGAAGGTACCGTTTACAAACGGGATTTTGCGGGTCTAAAATCAACCCCTCAGCCGCCTCGAAAGCAAAAATATTTCCATACGCGACTCTTCTTTTCCTTTCACGAGCCGAGGTGCTGCAGCTGGACCGAGTTATGTGCCTGAAGTTGTCGCCTTATTCCATTTGTTATCGAGGCTACACTGCAGCCTAGTAGTGGACGTTCCTCATCCTCCCTTTGGCAGAGCATGTGCCAGAGAAACTGCTTAAATGTGTTCCGAGTCACTCAAATGTTGCTAGTGATGCAGTAATTAGTGTTAATGTTCTTTTACACATGTTTTTGGTAGATTACTGTCACTTTTGAGGTAAGACACTTTTGCACCATGAGATAAGTTGCTCATACAGTTAATGACATCCTGCTTGTGCGCAATGAGAGCTGATGCACAAGCGGGCGTGGCGCACACCTTATTCAGCTGCCTCCCTGAACAGGATTTCAATCTTATGTTACTTCCTAAGAGGGTGACTATCAAGCTTCACAAGTCATGTGTCGGTACTTTTCAGTACCTTCGATACCACGAAAAAAACGGGTACCGTTCCGTTCTTGCCACGTGGCATTGACTTGGTACAGAAGTAACGGTTCTGGTGACAACCCTAGCTGAGAGCATTGACTGCTTTGTTGTGACATCACAACATTACGGAAATCCTGACGGCTCGTTTTAAGGCTCAGTTTCTGAATACAGGCTGTGTGTATTGCTCTGTTGACTGAGCGCTTTGATAGTTTCACAGTATTAAGATATATAGAACCTAGACCTGCTTTATAATCAAAGAACACATGGGAATCAGACTTTATACAATATGGGACCTTCAATTTGACTAAAATTATTTGGTGTCCACAAAGTGAGATCCACTACATTTACCAGATGTGTGCTTTACAATAATGACAAACTGTGCATTGTCACTGGCAGATTACATATTCATGGATGCACCATGTTTGGGGAGCTCCTGTGGTTTTTGTCAATCATGAGCCACCTGTCACATACAGAACAATGGCACCAACTGTACATGGAAATGGTTTACATAGAGAGCTAAAAAATAGTTCCCAAAGTCACATATGTGATCATTGAGTGGCATTGTGTGTTTTATTATTTAGTGCCTCAAATAACTTCAACACGCAAGCTGCTATTACATGCTTTGATATTTTGATTACAAAGTAGTGTTTGAACTATGAGGCTAATAAGACTAGTCACCACACTGTGTGCCAGCAGTAATAAAACTCAACAAAGTGTCTCTAATTAAGGGGATTCTTTTTCCACAGCAGCATGCCCATTACATGGAGCACAAGTGCAGGCTAGTATGGATGGATCATATATGAAGCTAGTCATATCAGCGAGCAGAGAGAACAACCCTCATGCTGCTGGCTTTGCAAAATCTCTGGAAAAATATAACTAGTGAGAAATGTAAATGTAGTCCGTTTACAAGCCCATTCACTTAGCATCTTTGTAGATCCACAACCATATGTTGAAGCTTATCATCATTTCTGTAACGCAGTACAGACAACTACAAACAGCAGTAATGTCCTAAAGCTTTTTTTAGCCGTGATCCCAGTCCAAGTAACATTGTGTCCGTCTGATCTGACGTTAACATTTATATATATTCATTTGGCACAACTCATTTCTCACAAGCTACTTGATCCAAATACTGCAGGCCCTGATTTAAAACTGTTAAGGTTACAGCAGTTACTGACTGGGCAGTTTTAAGATGAGTCAGCTACACTGGTACAGTATATTCAGAACAAATATGAGAGAGCAGTGCCCTCTTTGTCACAGTTTGAGGTAGGGCTGGACACAAATGCAGCCAACACAAAGGAGTGAGTGCAAACGTGTTTAATTAACAAAAGAACTTACAAAAACTGGCAAACTCAAAAAACTCAAAATCCAAAATGCAGGCGAACAGGATACAGCAGGGGAACACAACAGGAAGCCCAAGCACTAGGTAACACAGGGGAACTCGAACAGAAGCAGAAGCCACGGAAACACAGGGGACTTCAACCGGAACCAGAAGCACGAGGAAACACAGAGAACTTCAACAGGTACAGCGGCATGGGTAACTCCAACAGGTAACACAGGGGACATGAACCGATGAACTGACCCAGACAAAGGGGAGCACAGAGACTAAAGTAGAGACAAGGGAGGCAAAGGGTGATTGAACAGAGGTGAAACACATGAGGGCGGGGCCGACAATCAACAAGGAGGGGAACAGGACAAAGACAGGAAGTCACAACATCAAGAGACACAGGGAAAGTAACTACAAAATAAGACAGGAAATGAGCAAACTCAAAGTGCAAACATAATACAAAAGCTCAAACATAAATTGTCCATCATGGCAAACCATGACACTCCTGCTCCCAGTCAAATACTTCATCACGATCACTGTAGTACACCCACACTTATTTGTAAAATACCACAATCTATTTTAGCCCGTCACAGATCTGAAGACCAGCTGTGAGAGAGTAAGAAGGAAGTTATGGATAAAACAGAGCGGTTGTCTTTACGTGAGTCAAGAGACAACTCGGCAGATAATGTCTTTATCCATGCTGAACTACACCAGCGGACCCAGAAATTCATCTCTGCTGGCTCCCTGCTCCTATAATCGAAGTACCTCAGGAAGGCAACACTAGATAAGCAATGCCCGCCTACCCTGCAAAGAATTAAGTGACAACCCCGGGACACTGAGTGACAGTGCAGACAACCCCTGCAGCTGTTGGGTTTACAGTTTCTGTAAAAAAAAAAAAAAAAAAAAAAAAAACTTACTTTGGATGTGAGTTTCAAACTTAACATCGGTAAATACAATTATGGCGTCGTTGCCTATGATCGTAACACATCTAAAGGCGTGCAGGTTCAGCTATTAACAGCCTGTGTGCCTCAAACGTGACGGCATTAATAATCATGTGGATATGAAACAGATGTGTTTCTGGGTTGACTGGACTGAAATAGAAACACTCTGACCTTAGTAAAACACCAAAGCTCTGCTCATATATAATCGACAGGGATCTACAACAATCGAAAAGTACACATGAAGCATCTCTTCATCTCCATCAGTTCATGCCCCCCCAACAGACTGGTTCACTGAACCAAAAATGGAGGCCGTTGGGAGCTTGGGGATGTGACAGCAGCCGCCACTCACTGTTCCTTGGCCCAAATACCAGGTTGATTGACATCTAAAGGTTCGTGACTTTTACGAATGTGTGCCATTTTGCCCCAGGCAGCTACTTTTCTTCCCCTGCACACAGAGAAGGAGCTGTCCACAGCAGATTATGTTTTAATGTCAGCAGAGAAAAGGATAATTCAACAGTAGCAACAACCTAATTCAATCAGTAGTGTGGCGATGCTTTGGGTACCTAAAGCCCCCTTTTGTCCACAAAGTGGATGAGACAGTCTCAAAGGATACTTACAGTCCAACTACAGAAAACGTGTAAGAGAACAGGGAAGATTATTCTAATTGGAGACCAAATAAGTAAAGGACACACACCATTACTGGGTCTACTAGTGTGTAAATTATCCGACTTAAGTATGAACAATCAGATGCCCAAGAATGGTGGCTCAACATGAAGGTGAAAGATGGAAAATTAAGTCTAAAAATAACTACCAACTGCCAATAAAAAATGTTGTATTGACTCAGTATGCAGGAGGCTTTAAGCTGAGATGCACCCTCCGATTTTGACAGGGTGTGTGACCTGAATCCAGGAAGTCGAATGTTGGAATTAGAGAAACACTTTATCTGAAGCCACAGGGCTCAGTGTGTGCCATCTTACTCTGATGTAAGTTTAAACTCCGGTCTGCAATAAGAAGCAATGCACACGTACACCCACACATACACACACGCTCAGAGTAGAACTTTAAAGAACCTACACACTGCAGAAAGGAAATAAGCCCTTCGAAGACAGATGGAGGCAGTGATGTAATGGCGCCTTAGCAGGTGGGTGTACTGCTGCTCAAATGGACCTAAGCCCCCGACCCCTTCTCCCCCTGGTCATCCTTACATCACATTCCCTTAATTTGAAGGTAATGTAGTGAATGGCTTAAAACGACTTTACAATTGATATAGACCCGGTTACTCGTGTTCGCCTTGTCATGTGTGTTAATTTACCAAGAGACACTTAAAGGTCCAGATAGCTGTAGTAATAAATGTCAAAGAATTAAAACTATTAATTACACTATTGTTATTGAACATAAATAGAAATAGATTGTGTTAACGTCTTTCAGACTCATCTGAAAAGCACCAGTTGCACCAGTTTAGTCAAAGTCTGTGCCTCCTTGAAGTTGGCACCCCATATGACTAGGATATTGATAAAAAAATCATTTTGATTCATCTTTACAAGCAAAATAAAAAAATTTAGCTCGCACCGTCCCAGCTTCAGCACCACATTAATGTCCAAATGGTTCTAAAGTGCTGACTCATTGGTTTACACGTAATTTGTGCAAACAACACAAACATTTTCGCTTAAAAGTTATTATCATGACGCGTAATGCTTCAGTTAAAAGCTTTACACGTCAGATAAATAAACTGTGATAACTGGAGAAATAATGAAGCACAAACGATGTATAAATTAATCTTTAGCAGTGGTGCTCATGCATATATGGGAGACACTGGGTTCAGGATCTAAACCCTTCCTCCAGGGCTGATCAACACACTCCTCCCATGACGCTGCGGTATAATGTCGTTATCTAACGTTATGTTCTTCTCCTTGCAGCTCGCTGTCAGACAGTTTTGTACTTCTTTGCACCATATTTGTATTTGTGGAGCTCACAGGTTGTGGAAGGTCAGATTCTGATATTGCAATACGCTGAGAAATGTAATAATCAACATCAGTGATCAGCATCAGATCAATAAAAGCCCAGATTGGTGCATTCCTAATGAAAAGAACGCAGAAGACTCCACAAACAGGTCCTTCAGTGAGAAAATGCTGAACACCCACAGGATTTAAATCTGCACTGTGAATGAGACACCAGTTTCCCTTTTCTTGGTCAGCAGCTTTGTTTTTGCCAGGCAGCCACCCACTTACAGAGAAAACAGTCATTAAGTGATCGCACTGTAGGGATCATCAAAAAAACAGGGACACAAAGAAAGTTTCTGGGAATAAAATGAATTAGTCAACATCGCTCCCCACCAGCTCCATTTACACACACAGTTTACCAAAAAATACAAATTTTCTGACTTGGGACACAGCGTCACTGAATCTCAAGCACAAGCTGAAAAGTTTTCTGGAGCTTCAGAGTTCCAGATGAAACTCATTTCCCTCAAGCAAACACAGCTTTAATGCATGCACCCGGAAGGATCAGACTGTAATCGGCGGGAGCAAAAAAAAACACATCAAGGTATAAATACAACCAGGGTGATTCAGGATCCAATCTTTCACCTGCACAGGTTGCCAGAAGTGCAAATGTGTTACTTTTCCTATCAGTTTAGAGGATCAACAGAAATAAAAACAGCATCACATGGATAAATCTGAACATGCGTCTCTGTAACATTGTCCTCAAAAACAGGCTGTGATTGATTCTCATGGATGAGGCACATTTTGATGTCAGAGGAAGTATTAGTGTGTATAGAAAATGTAAAATCTAAGTTATAGATGTAGATCACAGATGTATCTCAGTGGCGGGTGTAACTAATCTCGCTTAATCCAATTTCTACAGACAATGCAGATATAAAGGTGCTTTCAGACAGTAAACAGTAAGTTATCTGTTGCTGATGGTAGAACTTTCTCAACTTGCCACCTTGACTCTTCACTGAACGTGGCAATCACAGCTATTTTTATTCACAGCTTCGCCAGCAGTGAAAAAAACATGATCTGGTGCCCGTGGTTTGCTGGTTCATGCTCTTTATTATTTACAGTGGCCATAAGACATTATTCAGACACCTAGTAATTTGGTTTTATTTTTAAAAAAGAGGTAAAAAGGTATTCTTCTATCATGATATTTCAGATACAGATACAGTTACTGTATGGTTGCTTTGTTTCACTCACTATTCAAATAATCAGAATATGAAACTCCTTTTTACTCCTTTTTACTCATTTCACTGTCTGGTGTATGAGACACCCCCACACACATCTGCTGATGTACATATGCGTTACCATGGCTACCAAATAAGCTTGCATAAATCAATATAGGTTATACATTGCTTATAGTCTAGAGAGCAGGAGAACGATGTCTCAACAAGTGACAATAAGCAGATGGATTTTACAGTAGTTTATGATTATTTTATGATTTAATGATTAAATCATAAATGTTGTAATGTTGGGTCTTAATTTGCTCTTATATTAGTCTAATGCAAGTTATACGGTTTCACAAACCCAAAGATTGACTTACTTTAAGCGTAAAAAGTTAATTAACTCTGGACTCTGTGTTTCCAGTGACACCTGCTGACCGGTGGCACCGAATGACACGTGACAAAAAAGAGGAAAACATGGCATCTAATCAGTGGCTTGCTAACTATGTTGTGGAGTGAGTAATGAGGACTTGAAGAGATTTTAGAGAGAGCAGTAATCTGTTGGAAAGAAACAGCAGTGAGGACACAGTCAGTCAGTTTCTTCTGTCTGAGTCCTGCCACGTTAAAGAAGTCACAGCAACTCAGCTCTGCAGATTTTACGCTACTGGAAGTGTTTCATTGTTACACTTCTTAGTGAATTTTGTTTATTATCACAGAAGCTTTCTGGGTAATTGGTCTATATTTGGGGGGAAAAAAAACACAGAAACGCTATATGATTCTTCAGGCAATCTATCGTGATCTCATTTAAAATGTGAATTACCCCTTTATCACTGTGACATCAGTCAGAGTGTGTGTCATCATCCATGATGTAGGCTACTGTACTTCTGCAGTGGCTTAGCCGGCTACTTTTGCAAACACTGTTTTAAATAAACCAGGTTTTTTTCACTCTGAATTTAATCATTAGTAATAGAATATCCTTAAGTGTGATTTCATGGATTACATCAATAGTAGCAGAACATCCTGAAGTATCATCTGGTGGTGTTGTGATATGTTGTATTTATAATGGCCGATGAGCTGCTCTGCACTGGCCAAGATTATTTCTGTTGCACATCCTGTTACATTATTAACTGCCACGCTTACAAACCATTAATGTTTGTGCATATTCCCAGAGTGAGGATCTCAGCCACACAATGACATTAACTTGACTTAGTGAATGAAGCCTCCATGGAACATAGTGATGTAAGTCCCCGTGTGACCAGTGGAGGCAGCGCATGCGAGTTCAGACGATTCCGACAGATTATGAAATGTCCTATTGCCACCAATTAATCAGCCAAACCAATTAATTGATCGACCTCTATTGATATCTCTCACTTAGTGAAAAAAACTACAGACAGATGTATCAAGGTAAAATCTAAAATTAACACTGATACAATCAGTTCAGCTCATTTCATATGAGCTACACACTGTTTGTTAGTATCTGATTTCACTTGGTACAGAACTGTTTCAAATATGTGACAAAACAAAAACTGCAGATAAAGCTCTAACCACATTGGAATACAACACTCCCACTTTGGAATAAGTGGTGTTTTTTTTTCCCATTTTTCTAATTCTTACAACATGACATGATGAATACAGCATCAACACAAGCTGAAAAGAAATCACACTAACCAGACAAACACACCACAGTTCAACTGAACCACATCACACAGGTAAGATGTGAAAGCAGATGGTTCAACGCTTTCAGTGTTGAAACTTCAAACAATGATCTTCATTTTTATATTTCTTCCACTGTTTTCCATCCACTATACTCCAAACAACATCCCCTTCACTATACACCCCACCCAGCCCCTCCTCCTCCTCTATCCCCATCAGCCCCCAGCCGTCTTGGCATGTTGTGGCACATGTATTTATCGAGCAACCAAGTGGCATTTATCTCACAGCTTAGTCATAATTAGTCCAACTTAGTCTGGGGCAGACTGCCTGTTAGTGTGCATATGTTCACATCCTGGTTAAAGACACACTTCTCCCCAAGGGGATGGCTGCATGTAGACATGTGTGTGTGTGTGTGTGTGTGTGTGTGTGTGTGTGTGTGTGTGTGTGTGTGTGTGTGTGTGTGTGTGTATGTGCATGAGTAGGGGAAACAAGTGTGTCTGTGTATGGCAACAGACGGTTGCTGTAGAGCGCGCCCTGAGCCTCCATTAACACAACCCACCATGTTCCCTTCCCTCAGCTACACAGCCATGCTGATAGAGGCCACTTGAAACCTGGAGGGAAGCAAGTTCATCCGAGTGTGCGGAAGAGGAAGACATCAGGACGGAGTAGGAGAGGAGAGGAGAGACGGGAAGAGTAGGGGAGGGCAACAAGGACCTGAGTCAGATGGGGAAACGGAGAATGGAAGGAAGGAGCATTGACACAAGGTAAGGAAGAGAGGAAACCAGAGAGGAGGCAGAAAAAGAGGCAGTCTGGCTCTGGTCCAGGGTTATCACTGGCAAAAGTCAAGGCATTTGCCAGCTGCCAGCTTGAGACAGCAGCACTCAGCCAGAAGGATGCCACCCTGTGCAGCTTCTGCTGGCTGAAGTGCTTGACTGTGTTTGTGTGTCTGTGTGCACACGCATGAATGCTGCAGAGCACCGAGAGCTCCGGCGATGTGTTAGAGCACGGGACAAGGACCATATGCGAAACCAGTTAGACTGACTGAGGGGACGGTCTTCCAAACACAAACAAGGCCAGTCACGGCCGCTCCTCCTCGGCCATCCAGAGGTTAGTGCTCAAATCTGTTCCCCGCTGTCCCAACAGTGGAGGAGAAGCCGCTTAAAAACATCTCCCTAAGTCTCCTTCTTCTGGCAGACAATACTTAAGCGTATCCTCTTTAGACACGACATTACATAACTGTTTGCCAAACCCACTTCCACGCCAGAGGAATGTCAACAAAAATAAACACAAGTAAACCTGTGGGAATCTGAGTCAAAGGTTTAACACACAGAGACCGGAAAGTTGTTTATATCACAGAAAGCTCTTTTCCTCATCGTCTTATCAGTGTTGCTGAAGCACAGACATCGTCCCAGTTTCACTTCTCTCTCAAAGATGAGTAGCAGGAAGGCAAAAAAAAAAGGGGGGGGGGCAACAGGGTACAGTGTGATGCGGCTGCAGTTGCACCTGCTCACCACGTCTGAGACAACACAATAGACACTGTCGGACCACCTAATTACATGTGGATCCTCTGTCTTGAGGATGATGTCATTAATAGTTACAGTTGGAGCATTAGTTGAGTAAAAATCATCAGAAAATTTCGTTTTCTGGTTTTCTCATTTTTCTAGTGTAGTAATCTGAACCTTTGGGTGACTGACTCTTGGTGCAGTATATGAACATGTCAAAGCTGGCTTTGGAAAATTGTGATTTTTCACTAATTTCTAACATTTTGAAAAGTCAATTAATTGGGAAGATATTTATGAAAGGTGGTTCTGCTGTATTAAGATGCTGTATTAAGATGCTTCCTGAATGACACATATTTTAAACCAGTGTAGCTTTAATCCTCAGAGGGAGGGCCTCTTTCCTCTTTCACCCCCTCCACAGGGAGGTCAGAGGTCAGCTGCAGGCGGCATAACTCCCATGAAGCCATCATGTCACACAGGACAGTCTACTTTCAACAGCAAGAAAGTTGCATCCCCCATGACTGACTGAAAAGCGACCTCAGTGTGCTGGGGACCGTTTAAATGCACCTTCACGCAGCGCCGGCTCAGGAGGCGCTCCCTCTAGCGGACAACGCTGGTAACGACTTGGCTTCAGCAGGAACAGCTCCCTAGGAAGAGGTTAATCCACTCATTGCATTTTAATGACATCTACACCAGCGCACCATACTAATCACATTTGCCTTCACGTTTCACGAAACGCTGGCAGGCGGTGTGCAGCTCAGGGAGACCGGCAGCTTCAGCTCCAGCGGCGTTGCCCGCAAAATGTCCTGGAGCTCCCACATCCTGGGAGGAATATGTCAACCCAGATAGGCTGCAAAATCTATCACTCTGAAGCCGAAAACGTCACAACTCCGTTTATCACTGACAACCACACATCCCCTTGATGTATCACAGTGGGAATAAGCAGCTTGACCTCCTCTAAAACAGCTGTAACCAAATGAGTTAGGGCTACTTATTTCTAAAGCTCTGTTTGCTACAGCCTAATTCATTTAACCGGCGAACCGGTCCGTGTCTCTCATCATCTGCCGGCCCCGCTCCGCTCAGGTGCGGTGATGAACACACGTCTGAACTTCATGACGTAAAGTGTGACATTTTTAACATACAAGCGACACATTTAAAGTTATCAAACAGACAAGCCGGAAAACGCCTTTTTAAAAACAGAAAAACAGTGAAGTTGAAACTTGAGCAGAAGGCGCCGGAGGATAGAGATACTGCACTTCGACTCACCTTGAGCGGCCGTTCCTCGGGTGCTGAATACACTTGCTATCAAAGTGGCCACATACCAAATCATAGTACTATTGCCGACCACAAATAAACCTCATCATATCTCAAAGTGCCCCTTTCGGTGAATCTGTCATCGCCGAGTGGCCCAGGACAAACTGAAGCGGGCCGGTATCCTGTTTTCTTTTTAACCGAGCCCTGGACACTTTTCCTTCGGCGCTTTCCCCTCTCTCTTCCCCTCTCCTCCGCTCTCCTCTCGCATCCTGAGACGGATCACCTGCGCCAATGGGACGAGAGCAAACGACGCTATGAAACCAAGCGCGAGCCTTTAGATAACCGCGGTCCCGCCTCTGTACACGTTTCATTGATGGGCGTGGGAGGGCTCCGGCCGCTGATTGGTTACCTGTGCTGTCGGTTTCCCAGCTGGAATGATGCATTCATGGCATATGGTTATACTCGGAGTTTGCAATCTTCAGTTCAAAGAGAGGATTTCTGTGTAGTTAGTCATTGCTGATAGAAAGACAGCCTTTATTGCTCATTCTTAACCTTTTTATCACTTTTAAGGCACATAAATGTACAAAAATAAAAATAATATCAAAGAAACTAATACTATGACTATATCACTTTTTCATAATGGAATTAGAATAAAGTATTTCTAGGACAGTGCAACTCAATGCAAGCTATAAAAAGTAATACAAATCGTAAAACAAGGCAGAAAAGGATCATTACATGCATGCATACATCATAACGTAGGCTAATGGTAACTTTTAAAAGTTGATGTTCGATGTAAGTAGAAGGATTGATTAAGACTTAAACTTGGTATTGCAAAGGCAAGAGGCCCTATCATGATTTTTAAAGAGTTCATACGGTTCATTACAGTCGGCTATTGCAATACCACAATCTCAAACAAACAGCAGAATCCAACAGGTGGTTGCCCTGTATAATAAATGGGATGAAAAATCACACCTGTTTGCTTAAAAGTCAGTAATACTAAAGATACTTTTTTTTTTTCTTTTTTTAAATGGGTGTTCATGCATACCACAAAATTTAGAGTGAGTCTGAGGAACCAGAATGTGACCACAAAACTCTAAGTTTCTAACTTCTGAAATGGTTATTGAATCTTTCCGTCTTTCTCGAAGGGTGATGAACGCAGCACTAGGGGGAACCGTTTCAAGGTGGGTTGGAGTGTGAAACCGTAGCGGAGCTGCAGTATCATCCTGCGCAATAAGAGGAGAGGGATCCTCCAGCCTGAGCATCACCTCATCACTGCCATCCACACACTTACATGTGAGGGATTGTGTTTGTGAAATTATCACTATTAATAAATGAAACGTGGGCAGGTTACATTTAAAAGATTTGTAATGAAGACCTGTGTCATTAAAGAACACCGAATAAAACAATTTGCACCGTCTGAATTCAGCACGATTCATCTTTACTGATGCGGTGATTCAGTCACAGAGTTTAAAAGTCAACCTACTCAGTCTGCCTTGTCAGATCTAGTCCACCTCCAGGTGTATGGATCCCTGCTGCTCCTTCAGGAGGAGGTTTGTTTCATCCACAGTTTCCTCAGAGAAATAAATCAAGTTTTCCCTCATGACAGAGGAGTTTATGAAGCAGCCTAGTTATTCTAAATATACTTTAATATGAGCCCTTCCAGAAACATTGTCCCGCTTGACAGTCTTCTACACTTCAAGTTTACACACAGGTTGAATAAATCACCCCCGAAATATGCTGATATGACAGATGCTACAGTTTGCCTTTCAGCCTCAGCCATTTGTTTTTATCTTCTCAACAGCAGGAGATATATTGAGACTGTTTTTCTCAGCTTAATCTCACATTCTTCTCTACAGCCCTGTCAACTAAATTCACTTTTTGTTCTTCATGAAACCTGTGCTATTACGCTCAAATACAAACAGACTGAATAGCTTTTACACTTCAATCTCAGAAAATCAAAATCTATTGTAGGGTTATTATACATGTTTTTCTAAACTGCAAAATTAACTTTTTAATCAATTTACTGTACAAACCTTTAGAGACAGCACTTCTGCTGTTGTGCATTAATGACTGTCTTAAGTGCTGATATTCTCTCAATTACAGCTCCTACCATACGAGAGTGGGAGACATGTTTAAGTTGCTTGTTCTGTCCAACTTGTAGTCCGGGATTCAAAGATATTCAGGTCATGTGGCGGGGAAGAGGAGCATATTCTTACACTGGAGGGGCTGAAAACAGGGGATTTTCTTTGTTTAGGAATAGTAGTTTAAATAATTGATACGGTTGATGATGATGGTTGATTTTCAACTAATCAGCTCAGCTCATTTGATATCTATAGTCTTACTGCAGATTATCACAGGGCAGGAGTTGTGGGATTTACAATAGAGCCTTTTTAATAGGTCATTGATGTTAATGTTTTAGTTGATTTTGTCCCTTTTTCCATTTTTTTTCATGTTTGTTTATTCATATTTGGGATCTTTTAAGTTTAGATCAGGCCAGGTATAAGGATGGGTTATGTATACGGCAGCTTTATGTCTTGTCTGGATGGGACTTCAGAGTTAGAAAATTGAGAAAGGGGGAAACATTTTCTTTCTAAAACTGATCTTTATGTACTTAATTATCAATAAATGGGATGGATGAGCTTTAGGGAAAATGTAATTTAATCATTGATTCATGTTAACTTTACGCCGTTGTACAGGTGGGATCAGTGGTCAGTGATCCATGTCCTCAGACTCCAGTCGAAATCAATAATTACAGAAAAGACAGAAAGATGGGATGTTATGATTTTGATGATGTTGGGTGAGATGCAGCATTTCCCCAGATTTCAGCAAAATTGTATAAATAAATGTTGTTTCTGTGCACGACAGGATTTCATAATACCATATTTTTATCCACGCTGGCAGCGTGGCTCTAGGGATTCGGTGTCAGTCTGCCATTCACCAATTTGGATCAGATTTAAATATCTCAACAACTTTTGGATGGATGTAAAGACGATGAACCCTGCTGACTTTGATGATCCCCCCCCCCTCCGGAACCACCATCAGGTTGACATTTGTGATTTTAACTGAAGCGTCTCCATATTTATTGGATGGATTGCCATGAGTTTTGCTCCACGCATTCATTTTCCCCTCAGGATGAACCATAATAACTTTAAACCTTAGATCAATCAGGTCCCACTCTGGGGATTATGACCAAATACCTACTAACTAACAACAGTCCCATCAGTATGTGCAGGCTGTGTTAACTACTGAAAAAAAAATTAAGTTGGCCTGGGGGGAAGATTTTAACTAGATTTAACTGCTCTAAATTTCAATAATTTGATTTATGTAAACTCCTGTAGGAAAACTTGAGAGGGACTTTACTTCTCCTCTTTTCCCTTTTCACATAATGAGTGATGGAGATGTTAATATAAAGCAGCATTTTGAGGCAAACATCCAGGTACAAAATATCTACTCTGACTCTGTCACACTATCTGCCTCTCTTTCCTGGGGCTATCTTGATCTCCATCTCACAAAGCCTGCGAGGCCTCAGTCACTTGTGTTGGCTCGTCTCTATAAGCAGCAGCCAGGAGAGTGTGGCATGTCAAGCCCCGGCATGTCAGCGTCTCTGACAGAGACATCACTGGCTACAGATGCAGCTGAAGGCCATTTTGCTGATGCTCAACAAGCCACTCTGAACGCTGCGGTGATGGGAGCACAGCCATGTCTCACAGCTAACTGTCACAAGGAGAACTTCGCTTTAGAAGAGCCGTGTGAAGTGCAAGTCTATTCAAATTCAGCTTTCATCAGGCTCTGTGATCTACACCATCACACTCAGCTTCAGTCAGGTCTCTCTTCCTCCCCGGTGTTAAATGAGCCGCTCTCAGCCGAAAAAAAAGTTTGTTTGATAATCAATTAAATTGCAAAGTTGCAGAAAATTCCCTGGTTCCAGTTTCTCAAATTTACAGAGAGACTTAACTGAATCTCCACAGGCTTTGTTTAACTTAGGTTCCAGACTTTTTACTATTAACAAACAATATAATTGAAAATAAGCAATAATTGCAGTGGTTTTATTTAGTGATTTATATGGGGACATCACAATACCCCAGAATAGAATTAAGGGCGTATTAGCAGAATTACCAATTCAACATGGCCTCAAGAAATCTTTTTTAAAAACACATGAAAAACAAGACACAACCCCATTTCAACAATAATGACAACAGATTATGTCTTTGATAAAGGCTATTCAATGTTTATACAATCCAACAATAGAAGGGTACAGCGGTGCATTGAGCTAAATGCTAAAATTAGCATGCTAACAAACTGACATGCTGATGTTTAATGGGCAATGCTTGCCACTACCTTGTTAATGTGCTGGCATGCTAATATTTGCTATTTAGTGCTAAACAAAAAGAGTGTTGTTGGTTCTGCAGGTATTTAGTAATAATAAACCAAAGTTTTGGACACGTTTGATTTGATGATGACACTGGATGAAATGTAAGAGGATCACCAAAATTATTACAGTTCATCCTGAGGGGAACGTCAACGTCGAAGTGTCAAACGTCATGGTCGTCCATCCAACAGATGTCAAGACAATTCACACAAAACTTCAGAGGTTGTATTCTTATTGTATTATTTAATCCTATGCTTTTCTTATTGAAACGTGAAAATGTCTCAGTGTAACAGGCTTATTTACAAATACCTGTTTCTTACTTGCTTTAGTAATGGATAGAGTTCAAGACCCGTTACTGTTGTCTCATGTGCCATTAGCTTTGTGTCACTGCACAACATCTAAAAAATTTAAATTGTGCATTTCCACTGCAGTCCATTACATGTAGTCTTACTGTCTGAGGGCAGTGGGGAAATCTGAGAGGAAAAGCCCAACCTTTACAGTCTCACATAAAGTATCGGAGGTCGGGGATATTTTTACAGTTATCTATTAACAGGGAAGACACATCCTATACCAGCATCCAGTTTATCATAATGACATCTTCAGTGAAAATCTAAATTAACCACCGCACACTGAAATTACTTTACTGTAGTTTTTATTAGGAGCGAACAACGAGTTTCGCCTGTAGCATCATGAACACAATTAAACGTTATGGACACAGGATTTCAGTTCCTTTCTGTGATGTGAAAACATTAACTAATATCTCTCTCCCCTGGGTAATTTGGGCCCTAAAGGGAGAGATGAGCTACTGGGTCCCCTGACCCTTTCCATTTATGTCGTAGAGAGAAAACTGTAGTCAAAGAAATTGAGCTTTTTTTAATGACAAAATGAACACTGTGATGATTAGTCCTTTATTCATCACACCTATGAGTGCTCGCGTAATTTTGGTGAGCAAACATGTTATTTGCTGTTAATAGTCACAGTGAAGTCATGTCAGTGTGCGTTGGTTAATTTTCCTGCCAACATCCAGCACCTGATTACTAATACTGGCGTTCTGTTCGTCATTATGACTTATTCGACAAATATTTGTGATTTTGTGAAAAAACAAATATGACAATTTGTTCTAGCAGAAATGAGTCAGTCAGTCTGTGTGTGTTGCTGTCTGAGACGTGTCCCTTTCTGAAACACCAGCGCACTTATACACTGTTTTCAGATGCCTGGTATATCATGTCCCGCTAAGGGACAGCTGGGTGATGTGCCTGGGAGCACACAGTATGGACCAGGGAGGGGATCAATGCCCCCACCCCCCACGGCCCCAACCCCACTTGTAGCAGTTTGTCAATAAGGCTCCAAATGGTAACAACCCAGTACAGTGAGAGCCCCCATTTTCACGACCTCAATAGTGCCCCAGTAGAACCTCTGGTACAAGTTTTATTATGTGGGATACTGGTCAGATATTTAACCCTCCATATCACTTTTGCTATTTTAACAGTTGAAAAAATGGTTGTTGTGCCAGGGGCATGGTTCTTTCAGGGTTGTACTTAATCTCTTAATTATTCATGGAAGTGTTTTGGGCGTACAATACAATAAAGCAATCACATTGCCATCTCCCGTTCCCTTTAAAGCCAGGTGCACTTGTACCTTGACAGATTTCTAATGGTGAGGTGTTTCACACAGAATTACATTCTATTTGTGGTGAGTTGATTACACATTGTGGCTGACCAGTGAACCCAGTCCACACACATGAAGCAGCTCCGTGCGTCCTGGGGGACAAAGACGGGCTGAGTAAATCAATGCACAGATCTACAAAGAAGTAATGGCACAAATCACAATGTTAGAAATATTTTATGTTATATGATTAGAAATGTGAATAAATCATTGGTTCGTTATGAAACTGTGGTGGGTGAAATTTAGTTGATGGGTGGCAAATACTGTGGAGGATTGACCAGGTAGTAAGAAAGAATGCTTCTCTGCAGAGCCTCATGGATGTCCAAGAAGCATCCATGATGCATAGCAGTGTCGTACAACACACAATTAGTCACAAACAATGCTCAAACCCTCTGTGGGCTGCATTGTAATGTTCCACCTGACTTATCCAAACATCTAAGTGTATTTTCAGCACATTCTGCTTGTGCGTAACAGTCACATTGCATGCCCACCTATGTAGGTGCATATTACTCTTGACAATACGCCCTTAAAATAACAGTGAAATACTGCGCCACTTACTTGAGACCAGGTTTTTGCACCACACCTCATTTTAAGATCAACACACCCATGGGCACTCCGATGGGTGCAAGTGTATTTGCTATTCAAACAACATGGGCACTGGATGGGAAAATGACAACTGCGCTGGTCTGAAACTAGCAAAGACACTTGCTTAGCACTGTGCGCGGGGTATAAGATAGAGCCCATGGTCTTTAGGAACATTGGTGATCCTTTGACATCTCATCTGGACCCATCTTTTGGTCAAAACTAGTTTCTCCAAAAGTTTTATATATGACTTAATACCTGCAAAACTAAAAACTTACCCATTAGCCTCAGCTATACTTTGTAATCAGCACTACTTTGCACTGATGAAAATGATGATGATGTTTTAACTGTTCAGAGATGACAACCAGAGCCAGATTATTATTTACAGTTCATGATTAAATGTTCATAATTCATAATTCATCTCTGCTCTCGCATCTGTACATTCAGTATGATAAAATAAAAGTGAGTTAACATGTTACTTAAAACATCCTTACACAAATAAACTGAATTAACTTTAATGCTCACAACATAATAAAACCTTGCGATTTAGGTTGCTAAAGACGCCACACCCTCTGTCCAGTACATTTCACCACAACTGCTAAAGATGAAAAGCTAATTCTGAACCTCAACTTTTATTGTCAGTTAGTTTAACGATGAACATTACAGCCTAATAGAAATGCTAGCTGGCTGTAAACTCTTGGTGTATTGATACTGGGGCACATTCTGGGCATTACATGTCTATGGTTACTGGTGACTCAAGGTGAGACCCACAGCCTCAATGCAATTAACACAAGAGTGAAAATAAAGGACACAAAGCTAAATGCTCCACAATACAGCGCTTTTGTTTTTTTTTTTGTCTATTTCCTCAACACCTACAGGGTCTTTAAAGATGCTGGCTACTTCAGTTACAGACCGTTTCTTTGAATATGAAACCACCGTACTGTGAATTTCCACTAATGAAACTTCACATATTAATGACAGCACAAAGGAACAGTAAATCCAGACCATAACAATTTCTCACTGATTGCAATAGGAAGAATGAAAAAGATGTGAATTAACATGTCAGACTCAGTCCAGAAGAGTGTACAATGACAGCTTGACAGCAGGTGGTCGGATGCTGATTCAGAGAATGGATGTGGGTCTGTTTACAGGCAGTGATGATTAAACAGCTCTGGAACGGAGGTTTCATATGCTCCAAACTGCTTCATAATTTCTCTCCGTAAAACATCTTCCAACTGTTTTGTTTCTGATACAAGAGTTTCAAAACCAGCAGAAAACCTGAAATGGTCTCTCTTCTCTTTCTTTCAGGTTTGTTCAGGAGAGGATATAAGCTCACCACCATGATGGTGCCGAGGTGATGGACAGATAGAAAACTGGGTCCCACATTCTGATAAAGCTCAAGTTTTAAAGGGTTTGTTGTTACTAATGACTTTGTCAGTGGCATAGTCTTTTTAGCTAATTTATTAATTAATTAGGGAGACACTTACTATCCAACAGATGACTGTTCAAACACATACTTTCTGGAAAGAGCTGAAGATCACATAAATCCATTTATTAACAACTTATAAATAAGACAAGACTGAGCAATAGATCATTGAAGCAGGAGGCTGCACTAGCCAAGAGAATGGATGCTAACTATAGTTTGTTCAAGTTGGAGCATTTTTGGCTGGACTGGCCACGGGGCAATGCTACATCCACAAATCTCCATGAGTGAGTGATTGAGTGATGAAGTTAGAACACTGCTTGGCCTGCTGAGTGTTGGACTACTCCCACTGGCCATTGCTCTTTCAGAATGATTTAGGGCAAATAGTTTCTGTTACGCCCACCATCAAGGAGTGTTTACAGTGGATGCATAACAGTTTTTTTTGATTTTTTAACAAATTGCACCCTGCACATACCTATACACAGTCCAGCTGTCTTGTTACAATAGATCATGTGTATGCCAAATGTGTCGCTTGTATTGATGAATGCACAGATCCACCTATGGTAACTTTTAAAAGGGAGAAACATAAGGGACAGACTTGTTAGAGGCGTTACAGCCGCTGCACTAAAGTCTCAGCTCCACATATGCCCCAACTTTGCCCATTTTTGGATTAGCTGGGAGTTCAGGGAGTCAGGCACTGCCAAGATTGCGACGGAAGAGCAGCTCACTCTGAGCTTCAAAATCACTCTTGAGAAACCTACGGGTGACATCACAGGGGGTCCATCCATCTTTATTTATAATCTATGGTCTCCAGTAGCAATTAAAAAATGGTAGGCACTTGTTTTAACTAATTTTGTTCAAGTATATCATCTCATTTCTGCCACTAGGGGTCTCTCAATCAAAACAATAACAAAAGACGGCATTTGGTGACATGTAGGTTTTTAGTGGGAGCCGAATAATCCACAGAGGTGTCCTCCTTTCAAAATCAAACAGACCTGGTGATTATAACCAGTAAAAACACTGAATAAAGCAGTTTCACATTTAAAGTCTGTTTCACCAACACTATGGAGACACCAGGCATCAGGTAAAGACTGGGAGCTGAGATTGCTGCTAACTTCTGTTTTGATTGTTCCTCTGATAACTTATGAACCAGACATTCTGGAGGGTTTTAGCGGCAGCCAAATTAATCACAGAGGTGTCCTCCTCTCGATAACAAACAGACCAGGGGATTAAAACTGGTAAAAACACTGAATAAAGCAGTTTCACGTTAAAGATCAGTGATTCGCCAACGCTCTTCCAGCGGCTGGGAGCTTAGCTGTCTGACATTTGCTCAGCTTGTTTCTCTGATAGCTTAATATCCAGATGTCCACCGACTAAAATCCCTCATCTGGTTAAAATATATAGTTGAAAATAACCAAGGTGTAAAAAGTATCTTAAAAATGTCACTTAAAACTGGATAAAAGTCCATTTTGAGTGTGTGGGACAACGCCAGTGCATACGCATAGGAGATATGACATCATTGACAGGTGACAAGTCAAATGGAGCATTACTATTATGAAAATCACAGATTTCGCTAGGTTTGAGAATTGCTGGAAACATTTTAATGTAAGTACGCAACTCAAAAAATATATAACATCTATTAATTCTAAACATTTTAATGTAGAAATGTTACATATTATAACTTTAAGTTTATCCACTGTCTGTTCTTGTAATGCCACTAAATGCTGCTCAGCATGACCTAAAATATGTTTACAAGAACTTAGACTGACATAAGGCTTATTGTATGAACAAATCTTTATAGGGGTTGAGTCATACAATTGATGGTGAGCCTGCATTTAGGAAGATCTATTTGTTCACTGTGCTCTGCTGTTTGCAGACTCATGCCATGTGCAGGATAAATGAACATGGTTGCTCACAGAATGATGGAAAAAGGCCTATCGTTGCTAACCTTGTATTACCAGACTCATTTTGATTTCCAAGCAGTGTTAATCAACAGTTGCATAACAAGTTCATAGATTTACAACCAATCATAGCAATGAAATGTCTGACACAGCACAGATTGGGGCCAGTTGGAAAATCTAAGTTTGACCAAATGCTCTTTAGTAGGGCAAATTCATTTTTCTTATCAACAAATGCTGTAAGTAACAGCTCTGTCAAACACAGCTCCATCCACCATCTTGGAGATTCATGAGATTTGAGTCACAACCGATGATACATTTAGTCACTTTTAATGAATGCAGCCATCATCACATTCCTCAGTTTGTGTCCTATGGGTCTACATCGCACATGACTGGGATAGACAAGGCATTGGGGTGGAGGAAATCAATTATGGTTGTCTGGCACCCCCCACCCCCTCTTCCTCTTTTTCTCACACACACACATATTGTGGGCCGGCTGTGGCTCAGGAGGTACAGCGGGTCGTTCACTAATTAGAAGGTCAGTGGTTCGATCCCCGGCTCCGTGTCGAAGTATCCTTGGGCAAGATACTGAACCCCTGATTCCATCAGTGTATGAATGGGTGAATGTGGCAAGTTTTGTAAAGCGCTTTGAGTGGTCAGTAAGACTAGAAAAGCGCTATATAAGTGCAAGTCCATTTACCATTTACCATGTCTCTTCAACATCTCCCTGAAACCCAGGAGAGCTGCAGGTCCAGCTGGCATGGGGCCCAGGCCATGCCTCCTCCCCCCTCAGACCTCCATGGGGAGAGGACCAAAAACCACAAACACAATGATATCCAGGTCACCACACAACCATGGCAAGCATACTGATGCAAATACTGAAACTGTAATTTTAATCACAAATTGGGTCTGCAATTGCTTGTCATTTAAAATTGTGACTGACTTGTAGCTCTACGGTGGTGAGAATAGTACTAAACTCATTTTTGCTGAAGTTTCAGTTAAAAACCTGTCCGTAGCACTCTTATAATAATACAGCAAAATTATAAACCTATTGGTTTTCTGTCAGTGTAACAAAATTCAAAGATGTGATTTCTGGAAATACCAGACCAGTGACAGGAACTATATCACATCAAATAACTCAAAAAGACGATTTTAGAAGAGACAAGGACCCAGGATGGATCCTTGAAAAACCCCCTGAGTAAATTTTGGATCCAAAGGAGCAAAATTACACACAAACATGTAAAGCTGCCAATCAGAGAAAAATTAATTGAGTACCACTTTGTAATTCCTTCCTTTTTAGTCATGAAAGATATAAAAGTAAAATCAAGCATGGCTATTTAAACTATTTTTAATAAATATTTCTGTTTGAATTATAATTTATTCATCAATCTCTCAGATTTCAATCCTGGTTGATTTGGTGACCCCTGTAGTAACTCGGTGGTAACAACAAATTTTTATAGGCTACTACACTCTCGCAGATGGGATCTGTCCTTAGACAGGTCGGACCAATCACAACCATTTATCTAAACTGCATAGGGTTTGATTCGATGACTGAGAAAGAAACGCTGTTGAAGCATTTTCAGTAACAACCAAGATGGCAGCCGCTGATGCACAGAGGTCTGTCGAATTCGGTATCGCGACAGTATTAAACAAATTGGGCGGTATGTTTTCTCTATAAGAAGAACAACCAACTGCACTTACAGCATTTGTTGATAAGAAAAATGAATTTGCCCTACTAAAGAGGATTTGGTCCAACTTAGATTTTCCAACTGGCCCCAATCTGTGCTGTTGTCAGACATTTCATTGCTCTGATTGGTTGTAAATCTATGAACTTGTTATGCAACTGTTGATTAACACCACTTTGAAATCGAAATGGATCTGGTAATACCAGGCTAGCAACGATAGGCCTTTTTCCATCATTCTGTGAGCAACCATGCTCATTTATGCTGCACATGGCATGAGTCTGCAAACAGCACAGCACAGTGAGAGAAGCTGGTTACCTCACGGAGAGGTTGGAGGTGTGCAGCCTGTCGCCTGCAGCTCTTCAACTAGCAGCTCACTGTGGCTGCTCCTTCTTGTTCCATTACTCCCTGCAATATTTCAAACTGATATGCTGACAAAAAATGTAGATGCATTTTTGATGAAAGGTAGTGGTAGGTGCTATGCTCACTGACAAACACATTGCATTTCCTGAGACTACTTCATAATAAAAGTCAACTTGTGTTTCACTACATGCATTTAATGTGAAACTGCAGAGTGTGTTTGTTTGTATTTTCTGAGAATGTCGCCACAGACATTCATCAGTGGGCCATCACCATTAACAACACATAGGCTCAATCACAATTGTGTTATCACATTCTGCAATAGATAGTGACTCAACATTTATTTAAATGAAAATCTTTGAGATTGCCACTTTAATATTGTCTTCCTTAGCCAAAAAGTGTATGCCAATTAAAACATTAAGGTGCCATGAACAGAGTAGTAACCAGGCAGGGAGGGCTGGACAAGACATGATATAAGCAAACAACAGCCACTGATGAAAGAGCTGTTTTTGATGCCAAGAATAAATGGGCCAGTGGCTCTGACCTCCTTTAGAAGTGTGTTTAATTAAAATACTGTACATCAGAAACAGAGAAATACAAGACGTGCAGTTTCTTCCTGAGAGAGAAACAAATGACAACATGTCATCAGTTGACATGTGGTGTAGTCTAATTTCTGTTCAATCCAATTTATATAAACAAGACTTTCTGGTGAGGTTGTTGTTATGTTAGTATACTCCGCACTGGATCACAAGCTTTTACTGTAATATTCTGTTTGAGGCCCAGGGAACATACTGTATGTAACATTTTTTTTAGCAGCTTGATACTTGATGACTTTTCCTAACTTCATGAGGAGCTTATATAATTTTTAAATGTGATGACTTGTTGCAGAAGTCCCCCACAAACAAATATATATTACTTCACTTTGGGATGTCAGAGACTCCAGCTATAAAACAGTTGAGAGTCCCTCACTATCAAATGTGCAAACTCAGATTGAGGCAAAGGGGGGAGTTAGCACTTCAATACTTTGCTACATACTGAGTTTTAATGAGGCTAGGAGGAAAGAAAAACAACACATTTGAAGAAAAAATGGTTGATTTGCAACAAGGGAGAAAAGCATCATTCAACCACAAGGGTTGAATGAGGATAAAGGATTATTGTTGACCTCAGCCAAAACAAATCAGACAAAAATATATTTTTCCATAGCAGTTTAAAGTGCAGTGAGTTATATATTGTTATGATACCACCTCCTGAAATGTGAATATAATTTGCTTCTCAGTGTAAACAGGTGAGTGCTTCTTGTTATCTTTTCTAAATGAATTACCAGTAGATCCATACATACACTGTATTGGTTTGTCCCCTGATGGTATTTCAAATAATAGGACAAGATTTGGTTAAGATTTGGAAAACTTTTACATTTAACACAATTTTTAGACACTTGATCTGTCTCCATTAAACCTACAGAATGTAAATATATACCATGTTCATGATCTGTACATAATCACGTCCTGTGTTGAATTAGAATTAACTTCATTTAAAAAGTGGAATATGTTCCATTGGTATTTTCATATCTTTAAGGGTTATCAATGTAAGGTAAGGTAGGCTAGGCTAGCCAAAGTAAGGCTGGATTTGGTTATGTGGCGTAAGGTAAAGTAAGGCTAAGTGAGCTAAGGGGTTAGGTTAGGGCTAGGCTAGGCTTGGATACTTTAGGTTAGGCCAGGCAGACTAGGTTAGGTTAGGTTATGCTGGGTTAGGCTAGTTAAGGCTAGGTTGGGCTTGGTTAGGTTTAGGTTAGGTAAGGTAAGGGTATGTTGGGTTAGGTTATGTTAAGTTAGGTTAAATTAGGCTAGGTTAGGTTAGGCTAGGTTAAATTAGGCTAGGTTAGGTTAGGCTATAGGCTCGGTGAGATTAAGGTACTGTGACTCAGATATCAACCACTGTTGGAAAATGTTTATATACAGTAACTATCAATACAAAGTTGATTCAAAATGCTTTATGTGTCATATAATAGTTTATTGAGGGTGGTTGCATGGTGTGTAGTGTGTTGTGGTCAGTCCCTGTGTGTCTCTTTTTTCAAATGAAACTGTCACCACCATTCACACAGGCCTCATTTAGGAGCGTGTTGTCAAGTGTTTAACGATTTTATGAAAATTTTAGAAAAACCAAAGGAACACCCCTCACTCACCCACCCACCCCCTTAAAATGATTGTCACTGCATTATAAAGAGTTGGGATAAAAAGAAAAGGTTTTTGATATGGGAGCCTTCAGAAACTAAGTGTAGTTGATCCACTAAAGGACAAAAGTGTAAGTGAATAGTTTATAATCGAAGAAAATCCACATTCCTTTCTCAAGACATGGCATGAGAAAGCTATTCAGAAAGGTATTTAAAGATAGTGGAATAAATTGGTTAATTCAAACACCTGATTTGTGTACATTTTGTATTTAAAGAACCCATGGTGTCTGGATGTCACTGTGGTTTTCTGCTGCCAAGTAACATCCTTATTTTTGGTCCATGTTGGTTTTGGTTAAATGCAAGGGTAATGTTCTTCCCCTTTATAGGAGGATTATGGGAAAGGCAAATCCTTCCAAATGTCTATGCATAACTCAACTCCGCCACTTAGCTCAATTTAACTCGTTTTCAACTTAAAGAGGTTGTTCTGCTGTCACACACCTCTGACTCAAGCTGCTCAGAATGACATCTCAGCTCAACATTTATACTTCAGTTTTACAACATGCTGCTGATGATGATGATGATGATGATGCAGCAACTTAAGATGCAATTCTCTATAAACAACTGCTTGGGCTTCTGTTTGATGGGAGAAATGTAGCCCTTCTCGTTTCTTGAATAACCTTAATAAACACATTATGTGTGGTACATGCCTGCTTCTTTTTTCCTTCTCAAATGACCCATCTTCTGTAGTACAGATCTATTTAGAATACTCAAGGCAAATTTATTTGTCTAGCACATTATCATATACAGAGGTCATTCAATGTGCTTAATAGAAATAAAAGAAGCATAAAATAGAATTAAAAGGCCCAATAAGATAACAATATAAAAGCACAGATTATAAAATAGGCACTATCTCATCAAAAAAGGCACAATAAGAAAACAGTATAAATCTGTGTTTTTATAAAAACATAAAAACACAGATTATAAAATATGAATAGATCAAAGCACAAGATTAAAATTTAGATGAAGGCAGAGGGAAATAGAGCCGTTTTTAGCTTCTTTTTAAAGCCAGTTACAGTTTGGGCAGATTTGATCTCCAGTTGGAGCTGGTTCCAGCAGTGGTCAGCATAATGGCTGACAGACATTTCACTTTTAACTCTGGGCACCACTAACTGACCAGCTCCTGCAGCTCTTAGAAACCTATTGGGCTCATATACATGGGACATTTCTGAAATACATTTAGGGCTGTTTAGTAACATATAGACAATAACTAAAACTTTGAAGTCAACTCTGTATCAGACTGGAAGTCAGTACAAAGACCGGAGAACTGGTGTAACGTGCTCAGACACAGAAACAACCAGTAGTGTTGTAGTAAAAGTTCTTTAGTGGCAACTGTTCAATGAGTGAGGGAGAGAATTCTGGGGGAATGTCTAGGGGCAAAGGATCCTGGTTGTTGCAGGAGGTGCATGGCTGGCGTGGGGCAGGTGAGTTGTCTGAGTGGGAGCAGCAGGTGACTGGAAATGGTGCCGCAGCAGTCAGTTTCAGCAGGAACAGGCAGCAGCACTGGGGCAGGCATTAATTGAGGTCACAGAGAGGCTGTGACACTACATGACTGATCTGACAGGTCATCAATGATGTGCTGTTGATTTATGTTGCAGTGTAAGAGATGTAGAACATAAAGTTCAAAATTCATATCTGAGTTGGAGTCCAACTCAAAAGTTATCAGAGGAGAGAAGATCTAAGCCTTCAGCTGGCTTTCTGGACCTGAGTATTATTCCAGTGATATGAAAGAATGGCGTCCTATATGTTCACATTCCCTCACAGAGCTGTTCACTGTTTCGTGCCTTTATGAAGGTCTCTTTATTTTTCATAAAGCTCATGTATTTATTAGGAGGATGGTATTATACACTCAGCACTCCTTTGAAAGCTTAAGTACAGGAGAACAACCACCTTTCATAACCTTCAAACTCCTCTGTATACTGTAAGAGTTGTACTTAACCTTTGTATTATTTATTGGCTGCCAAAGTCCATTTCAATCGTGGTGAAAAACAAAGGTGACCAGACTGCTCTGGGAAACAACACTAAATGGAAATTTGACAACCTCCAACATTCATAAATAATATGAAAAATAATCTTATAGGTCAACTGCAGTAAGTATTCGGCAGTGCTCGGGCTGATTTTATTTTACCATCTATTCAGCTGTTTTTTTAACCATTTTTTTGTTTGTTATTTGTTTTGTTTTTTTCTTTCTTCTTTCTTTCATCAAGTTTTTTTGATGAGGTAGAAAGGAGGGAATGCATGCAAAGATTTAAATCAGGGATCTCACACTACTCTGCTTGCTCAGCAGGACACCTTTATGAAAAAGTGACAAACAGGAGACTGCAGAGAAATTCTCCAGGAGATATCAGAGGAGGAATAGTTTGAATGTGGCAGTGTGACAAGTGCAGAGCTCAGCTCAGATTCTTAAGTGAGTGGTTATAAATTTAATAAAGCTGATAGATCAATAGTTTGTAGTTAATGTGGAAGACTCGAGGTCATAACTCTGGCCCTCTATTTATCAAACCTCTATGAATTACACTTATACTTTCTCTAAATAGCCAAGTAGCTCTCAGGTGATTTGGGGTTTGCATGGAGCAGATATTGTGAATATGAGCCAAGGATTTAACCCACATCTGCACCATTGTTCATCCTTAAAAAGACAAATACTCTTTAATCCTAGTGCAATGCCCACAAACCTGGTAACTTACTAGGATGCAGCAGACCAGTACAAGCCAAAGCACAAGGCAGCTATTATGGGAAGGGGCTCTATTGGAAGTACAAAAGGAGAAAAAAGAAAGAAAAAGAAGGAGGATAGTACAATGTAGGTTCCACGTATAGCAATAGTAATAACTAGAATGGCAGTCAGTAGAGCACAATCCTGTGCCAAGGCAATCCAAATCAATCCTTGATAGAGGTAATAATAATAAAATATAATTAATAATATAGATAATAATAAGACTGATAATAATTGTGGCAGTACGTGGCTGCAGTCACAGATCTGGACTCCATGTTGCCACAAAATGTCGAATATCAGTAAGATTTATAAAGTGTACGCAGCTGCAACAATTTTTTCAAACTTTTTATGACCACTGTCTTTAACTGATTTAAACGGGGAAACTTGGGTTGATCATCAGAATTTTCCTGATCAGCCCATTTTGAACTGAGCAATGACACTTGTCTTGCTTTACAGCTGGGTCTTGACTTGTTGTTTTTCTGCAAAAACATATGTGTGTTTTAAAAAGTCCTTAATCCTTAATGTCCCCAGCAAGTGGCAACTTCCAGGGCTGAAAAATGAAGCCAACACAGATGTGCCAAAAACTGCATTTCCGCAAATGGCCACTTGAGGCTGGCTCAAAAAGTCAATCCCCATAGACACTCATGTTAATATGCGCAACTTTACAGCAGAAATATACATGTTTACAGGCTGGCAAAAAAAACAGTTTTGGGCTAAATTCCTCCTTCATGACAACTGTACAGGGGTGAATTTCTATATAACTTGCCTGTTTAGATTTTATAAAGCTTAAAATTATGTATAATTGGGAGAGTGGTAATTTTTAGTGACAGTTGGGTGAGCGTATGCTTGCCACAAACTGGCATGCACTGAAGTTTCAGCTCCACACACACCCAACCTCTTTGCCTATTTTTTGATTAGCTGGGAGTTAGATGCAATCAGGCATTGCCAAGATGGCGACACAGGAGCAGCCCACTCTGAGCTTCAAAACCGATCTTCAGAAACCTGCAGGTGATGTCACAGAGGCTACGTCCATCTTTATATACAGTCTATGGTTTCCAGTTGGTACACAAATAAATCTGAATGAAATTATGTTTGAACAACTGAGACAGTTTGTGTTTTGCAACCAAATGGTCCAGCTGATTTTCTGAAATACAAGCAACTACAGATTAGAAATGAATGATGACTGATATTGGTTGTGATACTTTTGTGTAACTGGAATCTGTAACTTGCAGAATACCTGATGATTAGATAGGGACAGCTTGTTTTGTTTTCTCTTTCTCAACCTAGTCCCCTCGACCTCTCGTGAACATATTAACAGAGCCTGTTGTTTTCCCACCAACCCCCACTTTTACCACAATGCAGTGCAATACTACAGTGATAACAGGTTGTCTCATTTGAAATTAATGGACTGACACTGGAGAGCAATGCAATCAAGGCATGAAGTGTCATCCTGGTGTACGAGCCACTCCAGTCCTCCAGAGGGACCACAGGCTACCCACGCTGAACCTTATATCTCTTAGTACTTAGAGGAGGAACGGTGTAATGAACCCACAGCTACTATTAATTAGTTTGTATTCTCCAGCATGGCCTGATTTCATAGCTGCTGGTATCCCTATGAGGGCTGTTGGAGATGTTTAATCTATAACTTTTGAAAGACTGAAAGGCTTTAGTGAACCAGAAACATCGTTAACATGGTTAATGTTGTGCACCTCAATCTGAACAGAGGAAAAGGAGAAAGCCTGTTGTAGAGCAGGCCTGTCAGACACACTAAAAGGCCTCCATCTTTCCAGTTCTAGTTTTATCAATTTCCCCACCAGTGTCAGGCTGGAACCCCTGTTCCAGGAGGTTGGACACATCTGGATCACCAGGTTGTCACTCAATTTGTCTGTTCTGGCACGTACCGCTTAGCTGACCTATGCCCCCAAGTGGTTTTGTTACTATCAAAGAGGAGGCAATTGAAACGATTAGCCTACTAACTTCACACAGGAGGACAGGTTCTGATTTTTTCAAGTCTATCTTAATCCAATACTCACATGCTACAGTGGACTCCAAAATTCTTTCCCATTGGGAAAGTGGTCTCAGACAGAATCTGGTCTCTGACTGTGAGATCATCACATCTCCTGTCCATATTGGATATTGGAGAAGAGACCCTCTTATACTGACCAGAAGTGTGGTCACAAATTTGAGGACTTGAGACTTGCTTGTCTGACATTGATAAAAGACTCGACCAGACTTTGACTTGGGATTCATGACTTGAGACTTGGACTTTACTTTTTTTATTAAATATATGCATTTTTCTAGATATTTAGGAGTTATGTTTTGTGTTTGAAACATATTTGTGTAATTTCTAGTGCAATGCCCACAAACCTGGCAACCAAAAGTATGAGAAGGGGCTAAGTCCAAAAATGAGAAAAAGGAGAAAGAAAAAAACGGAGGAAATAGCATTAAATCAATGATAATGTGTAATGTGAAAGATGTCTCTGGGAGTGAGTTGTGGCGAATGCTCTCATAGCATAATTTTTTGGCTGCAGTAGGCAGCTGTTTTCAACAGAAAAGCTCTAACAAGCCACTGTAGCATCAGCACTAAACAGCACACGGACATAGTTTGCAACTAGCTGGTGAACATAGTGGAACATTTAGCAGCTATAAAGTGCTTGTGTGCTGCATCTGTCATGCATTTTTCAAAATCATGCAGTGGAGCTCAAACCACTTGCAGTATTAATCTTTAAGCAAAAATTCTGGTCAAATTAGTAAGAACTATAAATTCAACACAGTATAAATCCTCATAACTTTAAAGTGAATGGGAATAGAACCTGGACAATTAGAATTAAAGGTGCTACATGTTTTGGTATCTCTACATAGCCAACATTAGCATTAACAGCTGTTCACTTACCAGTCTAGAAGAAACGTTGTGATTTCAGCATCAAACTTTGCTCCTTTACTTGGCTCCAGAAGTGGAAAACAACCCTGTTTTTGCTTCTATTCTATTTTTGCTCATCCCATCTCGTAATACTATTTTGCAATAGTGAGTCACTGGATTAGGATGAAGAAGTAGCTCTGATCAGAGGATGTATTCTAACCTCTTGTCTTGTAAATGCAACAATGGCTGAAGCTCTTGGCAAGCAACCGTTATCACCACCCAGAAACCACAAAACAGTATCTCATGTATGTATGTCAGTATATCTATCACTCTGATCACAATACTCAATACACAACACTCCAGGTTTCTTCCTTTAAACCTTTAGGCAAATACTTTGGTGGAAAAGATTTATTTCTCTCTCTTTTCCCACACAGATAACATGTGTTTTAGACACCATGCTCATTTCAGGACATTTCAGGAGACCAGGCACAAATTTCCCCTGAGTGGCTTAACAATGACACATTCAATCATATCCTGATGAGCCTGACCCCACTTGGGGCCATCGAATGCCGATGAGATGATTAAATCTCAAAAGCTGTTAAGTGTGCTCAAATTGGGTTGCAGAGCACATATCCTTCACTAATATCACTTTAGACAAAGCCCATAGGATGAGCATTTTTCTTGTGGAATGAGATGAACAGTAGGAGAAATAATCATCCACCTTTGCAGAATAAGCTTTACAAAAAAGCTTCTATAATCCAAGGGGACTGGGGCAGCCCAGCTTGTCCTGAGTTGGCAGAACATGCAACCACCTGGTTGCATGTCACAAAGGCCTGAGTTCATGCCAAAGCCACACATAAACTGTGTCCAGAGGAAATTTGATTGTTTTGCTGATAATAAAGGAGACAGTGAAAAAAAAAAGCATCCAGCATAAATGGCCAGAGATACGAGTTAGAGTCTGGACATTTGAAGTCTAGGCCACATCAGGTCACCTGGTAAACCATAACCGTGGGCAAGTTAGACTCTTTAATTACCCTTAGCTGTATAGTGTTAGACTGTCAAATTAACCAGAGCACTAAGCTAGAAGCCCGTGGAACAATGCTAGCCACTGGCCCTTTCAATATGAAATACTGAGGAGGAATAATAGTTCAAAGAGATTTCTACAGTGTAACATCTGATTACCTGGAGCTCCTCATAACCTGAACCTTTTAGGTATACATGACTCTGGCAGCACTGGGTGAATTTGATTCACTGTTTGGTAGGTGAGTGTATGTAGCTGTGGGGCAGACCACAACAGCATAACTATTGATTTTTAACTATTGATTTTCTGTCAATACACATAATGGTTTCTAAACATCAGAATCGTTAAATTAAGGAACTTAACCCACCTGTAGTAGGAGGTCGACAGAACTGAGCAGCGAGTGAACACCACCACCTCCTACACCACTGATGAGCCAGCTTCATCCCTCAGGGCAGGTCGACTGCTGGTCCCACTCTCCCTGTCTGCTCCATACAGTCGAACCTGAATCAGAGGACGGAAGGTGATGGTGAAGAAACTGATGGTGACTGTTGTTTCTTTTTGTCCTCAACAAATATTAAAATACAGTGATGTAGCTCTTCAACACAAACACTTCTGCAAATTAAGTGCAAAATGAAATTTTTGTGAATTATTTATTGATGGCCTCTCAGACAGAGAATTCACATGGTCAAGGACACATGAGCAGAAAATTTATAATAACAACAAAAACCGAGCTGCAGAAAAGCAGACAAGTGAAGACAACGTGTTAATAAATAGAGAACATTAGGAGAAAAATAGATCTCATATGCTCTACTGTATATGATGCAGAAAAGAGACAATCAAAAACAACTTGAGAATCCATACATCCAATCCAGCCAATGAAAAGGGTGTCTCTATTGTTAATAGTGAGATAATCCTTCTTATTATTAAATAATTTTTACAACATCAGTAAGTGATGAAGTGAGGACATTCCCTCCTATACAAAACACATTTATAATGTGGGACACCTCCTACATTTGATTATCCATTCAGATCAGACTGGTGAACATAGACAGGCTCATTATTGTTCTTTGATCATAGTCCAGCATCACGCAATGCTAGACAACTTGCTTTTACCCTGGACGTTCAACACGGCAGATGTGAAAGATCTGGTGGAGTTTCATGAGTTTCTTTCTTTACTGACTTTATTCAAAGGTAACACAACAACTTGAGCTCAGAAAAGATTTTCATACATCTCTGTGCTTGAGAACAGAAGAACTAAAGGCTGTCCCATACAGAAATGTCGTAAATGAAATATATATCCATATATCAAAAGTGATGCTGCCATATACAGTATGCCATCTATATACAGTATATACATCCTCTGGATATATGAATATATACGGAAAATAAGCCCGCTCTGCCCCCTCTGGTAGATGGAATCCGTGTTGGGACCAGTCCAGTTTACTGTCCAGGTGCACACCTAGGTATTTATAAGTGTGCACCACGTCAGTGTCTTTCCCTCAAATGTTGACCAGCTGAAAGTCCATGACCATCTCCTTGGTCTTGGAGGTGTTCAGGAGAAGGCAGTTGTTGTCGCTCCATTCACTGAAGGCCATCATCAGATCCCTGTACTCCTCTTCCTGCCTGTTCCGGATACGCGCCACAATAGCTGTGTCATCCGAGTATTTCTGGATGTTGTATTTAAAGTCCGCCGTATACAGGGTGAACAGGAATGGAGCCAGAACAGTCCCCTGTGGAGCCCCAGTGCTGCTCATCACTGTCCCTGACACAGTTACCCAGCCTGACGTACTGTGATCGTCTTGTCAGGTAATCCACAATCCATGACGTGATCCACCCCCATCCCTTCCAGTTTGTCTTTAAGAATGGGGGGTTGGATGGTGTTAAATGCACTTGAGAAATCAAAGAACATAATCCTCATGTAACTACCTGGCTCATCCAAGTAAGAATGGGCCCGGTGGAGCATGTAAAGGACGGCGTCATCCACTCCAATATGTTCTTTGTAGGTGAACTGTAGGGGGTCTAGTGCATGTTCAACCTGTGGCTTCAGAAGCCGGAAAAGCAGCCGCTCCAGGCGCTTCATGATGTGTGATGTGAGGGACACCGATCTGTAGTCATTTATTATATATATGGTATGGTATAACATTTTGCAACCATATATGTAACCGATATATATATAATTAATATATGCAAATTTATTAAAACAACATATATATATATAAAATGTTACATGTTTTTTATTCATTTCTCATTCATTTTAAACATGTGTCTCTTCCCATTCTAGGAAAGTGGTCCCCAGTGTATATAATAACAACATAACATACTGTATTTCTACAATAAAAGCATATATACATAAACATATTAGAATGGACTAGACATATATGTCAATATATGAAATTGTAACAATTTTTAATAGTTTTATACATGATTTTTACATATGTTTTTATTTTTATTTGTTTTTATATGTAATTCAATATATGTATATACATACATATATATATATATATATATATATATATATACAGAGAGAGAGACACATACATATATATACATATACATAGATTACATTTGCATATGGGGTTGAGGCTTCATCCTAAACATATCTTCATACAGTATAAATGTATCTACCATCTCTGCTGTCTGAATAGAGACCTCTCTTGGCCTCTGTGTATGTTAATAGTCTTCGCGTGACAAGTACTGCTCGTTCCCATCTGCCAGTGTGATCCTAGTGCTGCTCCTGTAGCTGCTGCTTCTCTGCTGTCATGAGAATCAAGAAGCTCCCACATGTATGTTGTATGTGTTTTTATACTTCTGCTGCTGACATGCAATCTTTGTTGCCCCCTTTTTTCTCACAGAAGCAGCAGCGACATAAAATTTATATCCACAAGAAACACAAACTTGATGGTGTGGGAAGAACAGAGGTCCATTGCACACTGCATACTCCACAACATGGACCACCATTCTATGGACCAAAGTTAAAGCTGTGAATTCAAATTGGCTGCGTCATTCACCCAGGTGGGACCAAACAAAGCAGATAATCAGTGTCAGTATTGGACGATTCTGCAAAACCCTGGATTACATGATCAACTACAATTTTTTTTCCCATTTCCAACATTATTAAAATTCAAACTCTCTACAATATTTGCACATAGCAGCTACTATATGGTAAAAGTTAGGGGAAGATAATGGACAATAAAGTATGGTTTAGATGTGGTTGGCATAGGCAACTAAAATACTTGGTTAAGGTTAAAATAACATCATGGTTAATTATAGATTACTGCAGCTTTATGATGGCATGAACACATTTGCCTCTTGCATGACAGTCAGATCCACAACATCCAAACCTCCGACTTTTGATCAAAAGCTGAAAAAACTGCGTAGAGCTGAGAAGAACCACAGTCTGGTGATAATTCTCACATGTTCATGACCACAAGCGACCACATTACAATTAATCATTTGATCTATTGTTGATATAAAAAATATTGATTAGTGCAGCTTTAAAATGTTTACCAGCACGTGAAATACATAATCCTGCACTCCTATGGACCAAACTCAAAGTGGTGCTTTATCTAGCATGTAACTTATTGGAGTGCAAAGAGAGAACCCATAAAGACTACGAGCCCTCAGACAAGCATTGCCAAATATACTCAAGGAGAACAGATGTCTCTTGCTGCACTCCTAGTGACAGCACTCCTTTGTCACTTCCATGCACAGGGCTGTGCTCCATCCTCTTATCCCACTCCTCCACCTAAAAGCACCAAAAGCACAACTTTGCATATCAACGAGAAACGAGAGTAGTAGGCACAGGATGAATCACAAATGAGATGTAGGGGTGAGTGAAGGGGGGGGGGGGG